>NC_045440.1:95117076-95191071 GCF_002776525.5 Piliocolobus tephrosceles
TCTCTCTCTCTCTCTCTCTCTCTCTCTCTCTCTCTCTCTCTCTCCCTGCTGAGCTACCTGGAGGTGGGAGAGGCGTGACACAAGCACCCTCATGCTACCACAACTAGGAATGCACTGGGTCGGACCTGAAGGCAGTACAGCACTGGGTATTGCCCAGGGCCAACAGTAACCATTGCCTGGCTACCGCCTATGTTTGCTCAAGGCCCTAGGGCTCTACAATCCACAGATGGCAAAGTCAGCTAGGCTCTTGTCCTTCCCTCCAGGGCAGGTCCAGAGATGCTATCCAGGAGCCAGGGCCTGGAATCAGGCACTCCAGGAGCCTACTTGGTGCTCTACCCCACGGTGCCAAGCTAGTACCTAAGCAGCAAAACTCCCCTTTACTCTTCCCTCTCCTTTTCTCAAACAGAAGTAGTCTCTTCCCATAGCCACCACAGCTGGGAATGTACTGGGTCATAACTGACACAAAGCATGTCTCTGAATTTCACCCAAGGTCCATGTTGAGTACTGCCTGGCTACCACTGCTGATTATTCAGGGCCCAAGGACTCTTTGGTCTGCAGGTGATGAATCTTTCCAGGACTGTGTCCTTCTCTTCAAGGCAGGGGGTTCCCTTTCAGCCCAGGGTGTATCTAGACATGCCATCTGGGCATTAGGGCCTGGAGTGGGGTTCTCAGTACTCTACCTGCTGTCCTATCCTATGTGGCTAAGCTGGTATCCAAGTTGTAATACGAAGTCCTCTTTTCTCTTCCCTCTCCTCTCCTCAAGCTGCACTGACTGGGGTTAGTGGGGGTGAGGGGAGACACAGCACTCCCTTGGTGATCCCACTGGTATCTTAGTCATGTGCCCCCTATATTTATTGACTTCAAGCCCAGCACAGCACCAGGACTTGCCCAGGAATTGCAGCCCTTGTAGCCTAGAATGCCTTACAAGTTTATTTAAAACCCCAGAACACTTTAGCCCACAGTGGTGAGGCTTGCCAGAACTAAGATTCCAACCACTGGAATGGGTGATTTCCCTCTGCTTAGGGTTGGTCTAAATGCTCCTTCCATGGGCTCTGGCTGAGTTCTGCCCAGTGTCATTTTCTGCTGTGAGAGGGCAGCACTGAGTTCCAATGAAAAGTACAGCAATCACTGTGCTCTCCCTCCCCTGAGCACACAGATTCTCTCTCCATGCCACAGAGGCACTGCTGGGGAATGAGAAGTGGGTGGCATCTGCAACTCAAGACTGTCTTTCTTACCATCTTTAGTATTTCATTCAGTGGTATGAAGTTAAAACCAGAAACTGTAATTGCTCTCCTGATTTTTGATTCTTATGGAAGTGCCTTTTTGTGTGGATAGTTGTTTGATTTGGTGTTCCTGTGTAGAGGATCATCAATGAAGGCTTCTATTTGGCCACCTTGCCCTGCTTCCTCCTTGTGAATCTTATGTATTGGTTTGATGAGAGAGAACGTAAATCCAGAAAGCACAATATTGACAACAAATATTAAATTTTGAAAATTATATATTGTTTCCTTTCCTGTGATTAGGATTATGAGAATATGAAAAACCCCTTTCTTTAAAATAATTAAGGCTAGACACAATGGCTCATACCTGTAACCCCAGCGCTTTGGGAGGTCAAAGTAGGAGCATCACTGGAACCCAGGAATTTGAGACCAGCCTGGGTAACATAACAAGACCCTATCTCTCCAAAAAAATAAAAAGCAGCCAGGTATGCCTGGCATATGCCTATAGGCCCAGCGACTTAGGAGGCTGAGGGATGGGAACTGGTTAAGCCCAGGAGTTTGAGAGTTTGAGACTGCAGTGAGGTATGATCGTGCCACTACACTCCAGCCTGTGTGACAGAGCAAGACCCTGTCTCTAAAAAACATAAAACAAAATCAAAGAAAATAAAATAAGTAGCTATTTAAGTCATCATGTGAAGTTGTTGGTATTTAGAATGGGAGGTGGGAGGTCAGACATTCCTAAAACTACACAAGTTAATCTATTGGGGTACGGGAAGAATATAGTAAAACTTCCATTTATAAATTACACACATTTACTGCTGTACTAATTGAATTACTTCTGTACTAATTGAATTTACTACTGTACTAATAGAATTTTTAGGCATGTGTCCCCCATAGGAGTTATATCTTACACAATCAAAAATGTTTAAAGTTCATTGACATAAATCATGTATTCAATGTCACAAATTGTCATTATTCTTATGTTAAATCAAATTAAATTTGGCCTAAAGAAGCCTCTGTACTCTCATAGTTGAGTCCTTAGATAATAAACTGCAATCTAATTTAGTATGTAAATTGAAAATATAACTTAGGAATATGCTTATGTAACAAATAGCTGAGTCTCAGTCAATCATAGCAGCTGTGCTCAGTCAATCACAGGTGGCCAGCTCTTCAAACTGTATTCAAATAAGGCAAATTGTGAGCCATACAAATACAACTGTTTTTGTACCTCACTTCTGTTTTCTGTATGGGATATGGTTTGGCTCTGTGTCCCTACCCAAATCTCATCTCAAATTGTAATCCCCACGTGTCAAGGGAGGGTCCTGGTGGGAGGTGATTGGATCATGGGGGCATTTTCTCCCTTGCTACTCTTGTGATAGTGAGTGAGTTCTCAGGTTTTAAAGTGGTTTTAAAGTGTGGCACTTCCTTGTACTTGTTCTCTCCCTCCTGCTGCCTTGTGAATAAGGTGCCTGCTTCCCCTTCACCTTCCACCATGACTGTAAGTTTCCTGAGGCCTCCTCGGCCATGCAGAACTGTGAGTGAATTAAACCTCTTTCCTTTATAAACTACCCAGTCTCAGGTAGTATCTTTATAGCAATGTACAAATGGACCAATACAGTATGTCACTTTCTTTTTTATGTCCATAAACGTTATCCAGTCATGTGCAGCACTGGAGTTTCTCTGAACTGGTTCTTGTTCTTGGGTCTGTCTGATTTGTGACTCACTTTTTGCTCAATTAAACTCTGTTGAATTTAATCTGTCTAAAGTTCTTCTCTTAGCAGATTTGGTGTCAGAAGTGAGGATCCCAAGTAAGAGTCCTGTGACCCCCCTGCCAGGAACACCAGGCAACCAGGTGAGGCACCCATCAAGCTCATTGTGCTCACTATACTCTTAATTGAAACTGGAGGTTATGTGTGAGTTTTCTCTAAGATTTTGAGCTTTACTCATTTGTGTTCTGAGCTTTCTGAGTTTGAGACATAATCAGACTGGATTGGGTCCAGGACCTAACTGGATTTGATAATTAACTGAATTAGATTCAGTTAGCGGCCTTGAGGAGGTACCTTTTTGTTAATGGGTTTGTTTCAAACTGGGGCTCCACATTCTGGGATTCCAGCTAATTTTATGTACAAGAATTATGGGCCTAGAATGGGTGCATTTTCAGAAAAAATGGGTTAACCTTACTAGAGACAGCTTAGAATTAAGATGGTCATAATGGGGAAGATTTAATTTAGATAGAATTATTTACTTGCAGGCACATTATAAAGGAAGGGCTCAAGGACTCCACAAAAGCCATAGAATGAATTTTTCAATTGGTATGCAGAGGCCTTTAAAATATTAAATAAACTAAAAATTGCCTCCATAAATGATTCCTTACAAAAGGCAAATGAAAAGCATATGCAACAAACTGACGACATGACAAAAAAGGATTATATTGTGCCTGAATTAACTGTGACTATTCCTTCTCGTGCCTGAATTAACTGTGACTACTCCTTCTCTACCTAAATACTCTTTATTTTATTTTATTTCATTTTAGTTTTTGAGAGTCTCACTCTGTCACCCAGGCTACAGTGAAGTGGTATGATCTCAGCTCACTGCAACCTCCACCTCCTGGGTTCAAGTGATTCTCCTGCCCCACTCAGCCTCCCACATAGCTGGGATTACTGGGATGTGCCACCATGCCCAGCTAATTTTTGTGTTTTTTGTAGAGATGGGGTTTCACCATGTTGGCCAGGCTAGTCTTGAACTTCTAACCTCAGGTGCTTTGCCCATCTCAGCCTCCCAAAGTGCTGGGATTACAGGCATGAGCCACTGAACCCGGCCTCTACCTACTCTTTGAGTCTTCTAACCTTTTTCTAAATTTCCCTTTTACTCTGAAGATGATTTTTTTTAAAGAGAAGTTAGATTCCTTACAAAGTGAGTCCCTCTGATCAGCCAGGCTTGCCTGCTATAACCACCTGTACACCATAGTCTAAAACTGAGATTAGAGACATTGTAAAGGAATCCCATAACGCAAGAGAAAATTCTCAAAAATTTATGGAGGAATTTAGAATCCTCATAGGAGCATAAAATGCAGGAATTCCTGACCTTTACCAACTTATTCACGTGATATTGGGGCTTGGTGAAGCTCACAAATGGATGGCAGAAGCAGAATGGGACAAACCTTGGAAGGATATTAAAGACCCCTCTAAAACCTCCTCATGAGATGAATCAAAAGGAGCTAGAAACATTGCTGAAAACATTTGAAGTTAAATTCCTAAGATTTTTCCACAAAAATTCGTCCACTATACAATCTTACAGACAAAAAAAAAAGGATGAAGCAGCTTCAGATTACAAAGCCCTTTTAGAAATACTATTTGTAAAATATTCTAGGCTTGAATTACAATAAGGAGTATTTTCTGCAAATACTCCTTACTAACAAAGACTGAAAATGCATTAACTGTTTTATAAAAGGACTTCATCTTAAACTTAGTAGCCTAATTTAAAAAACATAAACCAGGATGGGAAGTTACAGATATGATTGAATTGCTGGCCTTAACTGAACATTAGAGAGAACTCTACAGCAAGAAAAACTCCCAGAAGGCTAACAAGCATATGTTTTTCCAATTACAAGAACATAGACCAAAGGAACCTTCTTGTTTTTATTTCACATCACAACCAAGAGGTCCTAAAACAAGAAACCATTTACCCCAGGTGCTTCCCTTCATTGAATACAACCACGACACTGGAAAAGAGATTGTCTGCTTTTATGTCAGTCCACCATAAACCTCCTCCCTTTAGGCAAGATTGGTTTCTCACTAGAAGGAGTCCAAAAGATTTTAACTCTTGTGATGTCAGTCAACATTAAGGAGACTCCAATAGATTCTACAGTAAATCACTCCTCCTAATACCCTTAAATAAACCTGAAGAAATAAGAGTTGAAAAAAATGGGGAACCTTGTACAATCCTGGTGGATACCAGAGCCACCTTATCTATCTACCACAAGCCCCACCTTAGGAAGTCAACAAATCCCTCAGAGTAAAAAAGGTCATTTCTTGCAAATCAAAACCACAATGAGATACCATCTTATGCCAGTCAGAATGGCAGTTATTAAAAAGTCAGGAAACAATAGATGCTGGTGAGGATGTGGAGAAATAGTAACACTTTTACATTGTTGGTGGGAATGTAAATTAGTTCAACCATTGTGGAAGACAGTATGGCAATTCCTCAAGGATCTAGAACCAGAAATACCATTTGACCCAGCAATCCCATTACTGTGCATATGCCCAAAGGAATATAAATCATTCTACTATAAAAACACATGCACACATATGTTTATTGCAGCACTATTTACACTAACAAAGACATGGAACCAACCCAAAGGCCCATCAATGATAGACCGGCTAAAGAAAATGTGGTACATATATACCATGGAATACTATGTAGCCATAAAAAGGGGTGAGATCATGTCCTTTGCAGGCACATGGATGAAGCTGGAAGCCATCAGCCTCAGCAAACTAACACAGGAACAGAAACCCAAACACTGCATGTTCTCACTCATAAGTGGGAGTTGAATCATGAGAACACATGGACACAGAGGGGAACAACACACACCAGGGCCTACTGGGGAGTGGGGGTGAGGGGAAGGAACTTAGAGGATGGGTCAATAGGGGCAGCAAACCACCATAGCACACGTATACCTATGTAACAAACCTGCACATTCTGCACATGTATCACTTTTTTTTAAGAAGAAGAAATTTTTTTAAAAAAAAGGTCATTTCTGTGGTGGGGATTTCAAATCAAGTTCAACAGGTCCCCATATCTGAACCTATCCAGTTGATGTTGAAGTCATTTTCAGAAAAACATACCTTTCAAATATGTGGTAGTGCTCCAGTAAACTTGCTAGGGTGATACTTACTTTCAAAGCTAAAAGGGCATATAATTATCTCCAGAGGGAGAGTTTCCTGATTCCTGAACCAGAGCTATTATGCTGTCTATAGGCCGAAATTGATAAGATTGCAACTCAGGCCTGTAATAACCCTATCCTTTCTAAAATACCTGAATGTTTATGAGCTTCTTCCTCAAGTGATATAGGAAGGATTAAAAGTATGGAAGCTATAAGAGTCCAAACTGATCATTCTAAACCATTGCCTAAATTACCCCAATATCCACTAGAACCCCAAGCAATTCAAGAGTTCTTACTAATTGTAGTTTTAATTAAATAAGGATTTATAATTCCATGTACCAGTCCTTGTAACACTCCAATCCTACCAGTTAAAAAACCAAATGAATAATGTTGGAGATTTGTTCAAGATTTATGGGCAATTAAAACTGTAATACCAAGGTTTCCTATAGTCCCGAACTCTAATACTTTATTATCTAACATGCCCACTGATTCAAAATGATTCTCAGTAATAAATCTCTGCTCAGTCTTCTTTAGCATTCCAGTTCACAAAGACAGTCAACACATTTTTTGCTTTTACTTGGAAAAATCAGCAGTACACCTGAACTGAAATGCTATAAGGGCTTACTGAAGCCCCTTTCTATTTTTCCCAGGCATTACATCAAGACTTAATAACCCTATAGCTTCCTCAGAATTATACTCTTATTCAGTATGTAGATGATCTGCTGTCATGCTCTGCCACTAAAAAATGCTTTGAAATTGTCTCAATTTACCTTTTACAGCAACTCGCACGAAAAGGTCACAGGCTTCAATGGAAAAACTTCTGTTTTCAAGAGAAAGAGTTTACTATCTGGGACATGACTTGAGCGCTTAAGGGAGTTCCCTCTTGCCTGGGAGAATAAAAATTATTCAGTTTTCCTTGGCCTGCAACCAAAAGACAATTAAGAGGTTTTCTTGGACTTGCAGGATACTGAAGATCCTGGGTCCTGAATGTTTTCTTACCTCACATGGCCTCACATTTGTATGAGCTCACTAGAAATGCAGGACCAGAACCTTTACCTTGGGAAGACAGTCATGAGCAAACCTTTAGCCAAATAAAATTGGCCTTACAACAGCCTCCAGCTTTAGAACTTTCAAATTACATTAAGCCTTTTACCTTGTTCATTCATGAATGTAACAATCAGGCATTAGTTCTTACCCAAGAACACAGAAGGAAGTAGAAGCCCTTTGCATATTATAGCTTGCGCTTAGACTCAGTAGCTAAGGCATATCCTGATTGTTTAAAAGTAGTTGGCCGGGCGCGGTGGCTCAAGCCTGTAATCCCAGTACTTTGGGAGGCCGAGACGGGCGGATCACGAGGTCAGGAGATCGAGACCATCCTGGCTAACCCGGTGAAACCCCATCTCTACTAAAAAATACAAAAAACTAGCCAGGCAAGGTGGCGGGCGCCTGTAGTCCCAGCTACTCCGGAGGCTGAGGCAGGAGAATGGCGTAAACCCGGGAGGTGGAGCTTGCAGTGAGCTGAGATCCGGCCACTGCACTCCAGCCCGGGCGACAGAGCGAGACTCAGTCTCAAAAAAAAAAAAACATAAAAAAAAAAAATAAAAGTAGTGACAGCAGCAACCAAGTTGGTAGAAGTTTCCTCTGAGCTAGTTTTAGGAAATGCACTTAACTTCTAAGTCTCACATACTGTGGAAAATCTATTAAATTCCAACAAAACTTAGCATTTTTCAGCAAGTAAATTAACATCTTACTGAATTCTTCTCTTGTCTCCTAATCTTCATCTAAAATGCCGCACCCTATTTAACCCTGCTAGTCTACCACCTCTGCCTGATGGTGGTGAAGACCACAATTGTTAAGTGTAATATGAGAGATAGTGGCCCCTCATGTTGATTTACAAAATACTCCATTGGCTAATCTTGAGTTAAACTTTTTATTGATGGGTTCTATGCCAAAAACTCAGAAGGGAAAAAAATATCAGGAGGGTTATGCTGTTACAACTCAAAATGAGCTAATGGTGAAGAGATTAAGTCAGCTCAACCCACAGGGCTTTTTGCTCTCACCTAGGCTTGTCATATAGCTAAGGACAAATTAGTAAATATTTACACTATATGCTTTTGGAGTAGTCCACAATTTTGTCATGTTATGAAAACAACAATGGCTTTTCATTTCTAGAGGGATCCCTGACAAAAATATACTCCAAGTAGATGAACTTTCTGCTATTCTGCTACCATCACAGATTGCCCATTATTAAGACTGAAGCCCATACCTGTAAAATTGAACCTGAATATAAAGAGAAAGCCCTAACAGATTTTTATGCTAAATCAGCTAGTGCTGAAACTGTTAGGATATGCAATTTGAACAAATTTCATGAGGTTGAGCCAAGTCAACTCCCTTGTGATGGCCTATTTAATAAACAGTGCATTTTGGGGAAAAAAATGGTATCTAAAAGTGCGTAAATTGAATCTTAAGTGTGAATACACAGAGGGCCTGGATGGTCACCTGGTTCTTCCTGAGTCTCTGAAGGCTTCATTGTTAAAATCTCTGCCTTCCACAGATCATCATGGAACAGAAAAATGATCCAAATTATAAAAAGAACATTAGCGAAGTGACTGTTCCAAAACTGCTAAAATAGTTTATAACCAATGTTTGGTTTGTTAAACTCATAATTCTGGGAAAATAAAAATTTTATGCAGTGTATTTCCACCACCTGGTGGACCATTTGAACACATACAGATGGACCTCTTTCGGTTGCCACCATCAATGGCGTATCAGTATTTTCTTGTAAGTTTGTATACTTTCTGGTTGAGTTGAAGTTTTCCCATGTAGGAAAGTTGATGCTGTGATAGCAGCTAAGAAATTATGAGAAAATATGTTTCCTTTTTGGAGCATTGCTGGAGAACTCTCCAGTGATGGGGGAACTCTCATTTTACTGGGCAAGTTACAGAGCAGTTAAATAAGGTGTTATGGGTACAATGGCATGATCAACCTCAACCTTCTGAAAAGAATGAAAGAAAAATGGCATCTTAAACCTGAAACTGGCAAAGTTAATGGAATCAATTTGGCTGCCTTGGCCAAAGGCATTAACATTGGCTTTAATGGCAATGAGACCTACTCTCACTGGAAAACATAAGTTGACCCTTTTTGAAATAGTCAATGGAAGGCCTATGATCCTAATAATAGAATTTGATGCATCTCCTGCTATGACTAAATACTGCAAGGCTCTAATGCATTATCCCAGAGTGTATTTTCATCAGGTAAAAGAAGTTTTCTGTGATCCACTGACTAAGGACAATCAAACTTTTTATGGTCTAGAAACCAGAGGTTGGGTCTTCTGGAAACCACATCAGAGGAAGACTCCCTTTGAACCCCACTGGAAGGGGTTATACCAAGTTATTCTCACTACTTACTTGAAGTATTTATTTACTTGAAATAAGACTTCAAGGCCTCAAACTTTGGAACCACATCTCACAACTCAAAAAGGTATCTTCAGACTTTTGGAACTGTATGTCTGTTGGAAAATTTAAGGTAAAGCTGGCCAGAAAAATTTCCCAGAGGCAAATAGTATCCTTGATGTGGACAGCTTTCCCAAGATTATGGATCAAGACTTCTCTGTGATTAAAAAAGCCTTATCCTTTTTTCTTTTCTTTCTCATTTCCTGCTATCCTAATCCTTTCCTTTTCCTTACAGGAAAATCCATCGAGCCATAATCAGTTAATGGCTTTAGCTATAGTTTATGCTATAGTACAAAATACAGAGCAATCGATGGGTTTGTGGGCTAATGTCAAAGCAAATAAACAACAACAACAACCAAAAAAAAAAAAAAAAGCTGGAAACAATTCCATCAGTGCCAGTACTTCTCCATCTTCCCAATGAGAGTAACGCTAAAATTTCACAGGAAGTGTGGAAAGCTATCTTTGATGTTCTAAACATCACTGTTACTTGCTTTCCTATACTCAATAGAACCAACACTCTAACCTTTCCAATTAACCTGATGGTTACCAAACGTAGAAAACCTATCTGAATGGTGCATGCAAAAGATATACTGTGCTTCCAGACATCGTGCACTTAAGACCTTGGAATTACCTATGTGGGTACAAGTAATTGTTTGTATAATGTCACTAGATTAAATTCAATAGGGTCTTTTATCATTAAATGTGATTATATTCCCTTACAGTATGTTATAATGGGGCCACCAAAAAGTAAATTTTCCACTAGACCTTGTTTGGAAGCTATCAAATTTAACTGACCCCTGCTCAAACACAATTAGGTGGCCTTCTTTCTAACCCCCAAAGACCTATATCAGCTCTTCAGAAAATCTGCTTATTCTGTTCTGTCTCCTTGCTTGTTTGGATCTTGCTATTTGGCGTAGCTCACTCCTGCCTTTCAAATTCGTTCCCCTAGAAGTCTCCACAATAGCTCTTATAATCAGAGGCTAAAATGGTCAATAACCGAAATTATCATCAACCTTCAAACAGACAAAATTAAGCTGCTTTCCACTGAGGAAAGATTCTAGTGGGATCTCTGGGGGCTCACTCTTGGTGGTAGCAGAGTACTAATTGTATGGAATTTGAAGCTAATCTGTAAACTGGGGAAACTCTTCAATTTTGTGGTCAGTCAGATCTACCAGGGTTTCAGACAAGTAGAAGCCACTCTCTAAAAGGTGAATAATAACATACATGTTCAATAAACACCACTTAATAAAACATCATAAAGCTTTAAATCTCCTTTTTCCCTCAATTTGGGGCTTATGATTGGTATTGAATAAAAATGTATGTTGTAACCATCTCTCTGATTTAGTTACTACAGAAAGCTTAATTTAAAAGGTGGCTGATACTGCTGTTTCCATAGACACTGCCACCAAATACATTAAGGAAATTTTTCAAGAGAAAGAAATATAGGATATGTTTACAAGAGCAACTAACATTTGGTTGCAGGCATTCTAAATGGCCGATAATAAGCTTGGGTTTCCCAAGGTTTTCTAATCTTCATATTTCTTCTAGTGGGTCTCCAAGTTGTTATGACTTGTGTTACCAGGCTAACAACTAAAGTCAATCCCTCTTCAAATCAGGGCATTTTACAGCAAACTATGGTCCTTAATCACCATAACACCCCAAACAAGGACTATAACCAATTAGACGCAAATACTGTAGAGCTGCCTCTATTGCCTGAACTTTGACTTGTTTGATTTGATTTGATTCATTTCATAACGACTCTTAAGAAGTATGCTTTGGTCTTTTGGTATTATCTTCTTGATTGTCATCATATTAGTTCTGCTGGTATGCTATATCCTCTTAAGTCTTAAAAATTTTGTATGCAGCCATTCATTGAGTGTTGAATGGTCTCACTTTGATTAATTCAGTAAGAACACAATTATTCAACTGATGTGACACTGCGACTTATGAATTTTATACTGTGAACAAATAAGACTTGTGAATTCCACACTGAGACTAAACAAGTCCACCTATGATAGTGACAGAGGGTGGCATCAATGCCCAAAGTTTGGGTCAATCTCTCAAAATGGAGATGTTGACCAAAAGGAGAGAATTGTTAAATATTAAACTAAGTTTGGTCTCAGACAAAGCCTCTGTACTTGCGTGCTTGAGTCCTTATGTAACAAACTGCAACCTAACTTTGTATGTAAATAAACTGAACGCCTCATTTAGGAATATTCTTCTGTAACGAATAGCTGTGTCTCAGCCAATCACAGCAGTTTGACTTCAGTCAATCACAGGTGGCCAACTCTTCAAACCATGTTGAAATAAGCAAATGCCAAAGTGTAACCAAGCCAGCTGTTTCTATACCTCACTTCCATTTTTCATACCTCACTTTTCTTTTTTCTTTTGAGACAGAGTCTCACTCTGTCACCACACTGAAGAGCAGTGGCGTGATCTCAGCTCACTGCAACCTCTGCTTACTGGGTTCACATGATTCTCCTGCCTCGGCCTCCTGAGTAGCTGGGATTACAGGCGTGCACCACCACGCCTGGCTAATTTTTGTATTTTTAGTAGAGACGAGGTTTCACCATGTTGGCCAGGCTGGTCTCGAACTCCTGACTTCAGGTGATCTGCCCACCTCGGCCTCCCAAAGTACTGGGATTACAGAGCCACCACACCCAGCACATCACTTTATTTTTTCTGTCCAAAAATGGTGTATGACCAAATGACAGCCCCAGAGGTTTCTCTGAACCCGTTCTGGTTCTGGGGGCTGCCTGATTCATGAATTGTTCTTTGCCCAATTAAACTTAAATTTGTCTGAAGTTTTTCTTTTAACACTTATATCCAAAAATTATCACGACATTTTAACTTTGTTATTTACAGTTACCCATTTAAAAGCAGTATATATGAATTTTAAAGGTGCAGTGTTTTTATTGCACTTATTAGAGTGGGGGAGGGAGGAAAGACAGAAGGTAGAAGAAAAAGATAGGAGAGGAGAGGAGAGAAGAAGAGGAGATTGAAATTTTTTAAATCTCAAGAGAATAACAATCAAATCATCACATGCATCCTGCTAACATTTCTACAATGTGTGAAATGTGGGAAACATATCTAACGCCCATTTTTGTTAGCTAATGTGGAACAATACACAGTCTAAACTGAGTTAACAGAGACCAGTTTTCTCCAACAGTAACACAAAGCTCAGTGTGTCCCTGGCTGGATATCTGATTTGCTGCTGTCTTCACCTGTTGATCTTTTCTGGACCTTGCCTCCCTACGAAGTGATCCTTGGCCCTCCACCAGGAAGTTATTTATAATTATCTCTCCTGCTGCTCTCTGCTTGTCCATTCTTTAAAGAGGTGTGAAATCATGACAGGCTGCTCAGGACTATGTTAGGCAGTAGGACATTCACTCAAATTGCCTAAATGGTTAGGGTAGTTACACAAGACCCTCTTCTTAGTGGAATGCTTTTTGTTAAATATTTTAAAAACATCCTCCACTTCACTATTGAAGCTTCTTATTCCCCTGTCTAGCCATACAGACATGTATTTAGGTGCAGTATCTATTGTCTACAATTGCCTAGAATGTGGTGGATACCCCCACTCCAATGGGCAGTCCTTGTCCCGATATTCAGGGTTACCCACGCCCCATTAAAGCTGGTTTCTAGACATCCCCATTGTCTGGGAAGTATTCCCTTTCTGTTAGCTAAATAACCATTATTAATAAAACAGACCATTAATGAATTAGCCCTAGTATTAATTGTTTGGGCAAGTCATGACCGACCAAGTCACTTCTCATATTTGTGACCCAACGATTCAGTGCCAAGGTGAAAGAAATATTTTCTCTTCTTTGTGGCTTTAGAACCTGCATTAGTCCATTCTCACATTGCTATAAAGAATACCTGAGACTGGGTAGTTAATAAAGAAAGGAGGTTTAATTGGCTCACAGTTCCGCAGGCTGTACAGGAAGCATGATGCTGGCATCTGCTTGACTTCTAGAAACTTTCACTTATGGCAGAAGGTGAAAGGGAAGCAAGCACATCTTACATGGCCAGAGGAGGAGCAAGAGAAAGACGGAGGAGGTGCCACACACTTTTAAACAACCAAATCTCACAAGAACTCACTATTGTGACAGCAGCACCAAGGGGGATGGTGTTAAACCATGAGAAATTGCCCCCATGATCTCCAATCACTTCCCACCAGGCCCCACCTCTAACACTGAGGATTACAATTAAGCATGAGATTTGGTGGGAACACAGATCCAAATCATATCAGAACCAAAGGCTTAGCCAACTGGAATATGAAGTGAACTATTGACAGAGACAAATTGTACATATATTTTCAATACCGATCCAATTTTTTATTTAAATGAAATTTCAAATTGTTATTGCTTATAGGCTTTTATAACTCTTCAACACTTCATTAAGGCTCTTCTTAAGGTCCTCCATGTCTCCCCCCACCCAACCTTACATTGGATTTTTATTCTTCCCAGACATTTCTCTTCTCCTCTGACACCTAGAATACTAAGCCATCTGGCCCACCTATCCAAAGCTACCCCAACACCAAGGTTCAATTCACATTACGCGTCCTATGAAGCTCTCATTGATGTTTGCAGCACACATTGATTTCCCCTTTCTCTTCATATTTATAATAGTTTCATGGACAGCCCCAGTCAATTTACGCTACTTTTTGCCACTCCTCAATGACACAGAAATCTTGGAAGAGTTTAATATCGTGAGCATATTTGCTTTGACCGTTCCACCAAACCCAACATTCAATACCATACTAGGTATTTATGAAGTTACATCTAATCACATATTGGAACTGTGACACTGAGGTTGCTAGTTTCTGTTGATTAGAGGAACTGTGCTGCCATGCCCAGAGGAAGCTTCATACGAGAAAAGCACAATGTTCCTAGAAACAAAACATACCAGATTATTGGGTTATTAATCAAACCTCCCTATCTATTATTAATAGCTACCATTTATTAAAATACCTAATTTTTTAAAAGTATAAGAATGTTATAATATTTATCATATTTATTTCAGATTGAATTAGAAATACAATGTTACAGGTTTACTGGAAATCTTCTTTATTCCTACGCCCATTATTCTCCCTCTCTAGGCATTGACAACTACTTATCACAAATTTGTACATACCCTGTTCATGTTGTGCTTTTTTGTTTTTGTTTTGTTCTGTTTTTTGAGACTGTTCTGTGTTAGTATCCCATGGATCTACATCCGTTTATTTTTTTCCTCAAAAGAATTATAAAACTTTTGAGGGTTTATAATCATAATATTAATAATTAGAATATATTAATAATAGTTACCACTTATGAAGTATGTACTGTGTGCCAAGTGTTATGTATAACACTTGAAATACTATTTAATTTCAGTTAATGCTCACACAATCTGATGATTGAGGTAATGTTTCCATTTTACAAATGAGAAAACTGAGGCATGAAGAGTTTAAATAGCTTGCCTAGAGTCACACAGATAGACAATGGCTAAGCCAAGAACAAAACCAGGTTACACAAGACTTGAAACTTATACAAGTTGGGGTAAGTAGGCTCTCTTAAAGAAAAAGATCTCAAGTATACATATATAAAACTAGGTAAGAAAGCGAATATTCAGGAGAACAGAAACAACTAATTACTTGAGCCTTAGATATGCAAGTGCCTTTCTTCTAAGAGGGCTTTGGACAATTTCCCTAAAATATTTACATAGAAAACACTCCCTGGTTGCCACCTGGCTTCCATCAAGAACATTCTGTAACATGCAAATGAGGCTGAAGCAGCATTAGCTCATGGTAAGCTGGGTCCTGAGGCTGAAGCAGCATTAGCTCATAGTAAGTTGACCTCTGAGCAGAGAAGGGATTTGGCCTTTTCCAAAGCCTAGATCTCAGGCACCTCTTCCCAAGGGCCTGGTACAGTGTTCAGCACATATTAGGGAGCTGTGCCTCTGTATGCTGTCCACCTTCTTTACTCTCTCTCATGCCATACAGTTAATTTTCTTCATAATGTCTAATATTACCTACAATTATCTTACTTGCATGTTTATTGTCTGTTTCTCCCAAACTCCATGAGATCAGGGACCTTATCAACCTTTGTTCCTCATCGTATCCTCAACATTTAAACAGTGCCTAAGCCTAATTCACAGTATCAATGAAGATCTGTTGAATAAATGAAATAAATATTGGCTAAAGGAATACATTAAAATGCTTTTGGTTTAAGATAGATCAAAACTTAGGGAATTCATAACAGAAAAGGCTTTAATAACAGAGTTTATAGTATTTGATTTTGTTTTGAGGCAGGATCTTACTCTGTCCGCCCAGGCTGGAGTGCAGTGGCAGGATCATAGCTCACTGCAGCCTTGACCTCCTAGGCACAAGTTATCCTCTCACCTCAGCCTCCTGCATAGCCAGGACTACACAGGCATGCCACCAGGCTCAGTTGATTTTTTTTTTTAACTTTTGTAGAGATGGGTTCTTACTATGTTTCCCAGGCTGGTCTTGGACTCAAGTGATCTTCCCACCTCATCCTCCCAAAGTGCTGGGATTACAGGTGTGATCCACCATGCCCAGCCAGAGTTTACAGTATTAGAAACAATGAGTTCACGTTATCTTCTTTTTTTATTATTTTTTATTTTTCTTATTTTTTGAGACAGAGTTTCACTCTTGTTGCCCAGGCTAGAGTGCAATGATGCAATCTTGGCTCATGGCAACCTCCACCTACTGGATTCAAGTGATTCCTGCTTCAGCCTCCCAAGTAGCTGGATTACAGGTGTGTGCCACTATGCCCGGCTAATTTTTTGTATTTAGTAGAGATAGGGTTTCACCGGTTGGTCAGGCTGGTCTCAAACTCCTGACCTCAGGTGATCCACCCACCTCACACTCCCAGTGGAATCTTCTTTAAAGCAAATTTATATTTTGTACAAACCATGCATTATATTTGGTTTGTTTTCTTATAAAGACGTTCAATATTTCGAACCCCCAGTGCAATGAATGAATAGTTCTTCAGCAAGAGTTATTAACTTTTGCTTATAGCAACCATAATAAGGTTACAACCTAAAATAAAAATACTCAAGAATTATCTTTATTAGCATGGTAATCAAAAAGTCACACCCCACATGGCTTTGGGAATCAACAGTCACCTAAAAAACAGTAACTTCCTTTTTCCAGTGGTAGTTTCTTTATATTTATAGAAATGTAAATTTTGTCCCTTCATGGATTATTTATCTTAACTTAAGAAACCACTGGGAAATCAAACAGGAGAAATGTTTGTTTCTAGGCTATGAATCATAGGAGAGAATTGTACTAACTCTGTTTTTTTTTTTTATTTTTTTCACATTGGCCTACTTGAAACACTATTTCATTTTTTATCCTCATTTTACATTTAGTGAACTTGATTAAAATTCAAAATAGTACAGTTTTGTTTCCTTAAAGTTACATAATTGTTTTTGAGGAAAAATACAAACTACATAAAGTTATTGCCTGAGATAAAATTTGAGGTTAAAACATATTTTGTTTTCAGTTCTTCTGAGTATGGCAAAAAAAAAAAAAAAAAAAAGTCCTCAATAAAACCATAGTTAATGTTTCATTTGGTAATGGTTCACTTCCCTGTTGACTTTCCAAGCATCCATCTTGGAAAGAAGAAGCAAGCCTCTGTTTCTGTTTACTTTGGTTAACAAGATTTCCAAATCTCATTCAGTCTTCTGTTGAGTTTTAAGAGTATACCTGCAGTATCAATTTATTTATATTGCTGTCAAATGTATGGGGTTAATAGAACTGGAACAATTGACTGGCCATCTGCAAAAGATGTCAGATACCTCATTGTTTACACCAAAAAAAAAAAAAAATCCAGAAGAATAAGAAACTTAAATAGAAAAAAAGAAACAATAAAAGTGCAAGAAGAAAATATAAGGGACTTCTACTTCTTGCAATAGTAGATTAGGTAATTCAACCAACTATCCTGTTTAGAACAAGGAAGGATATTTTAAAACATGTACCTGCCATATATGATACAACTATTCCATTCTCAGGTATTTACCCAAAAAAAAAAAATGTATTTCCACACAAAGACTTTTATACAAATGTTCATAGAAATTTCATTTGTAAGAGCCCAAACTGGAAACAATCCAAATGCCCATCAACTGGTAAACAGATAAACAAATTGTGGGTATAGCTATACAACAGACTACTACTCAGTATTAAAAAGGAGGGAACTACTGATACATGCAACAACACAGATGAATCTTAATATAATTATTTTGAGGGAAAGAAGCCATACAAAAAAGAGTAAACACTGTATGCTTTCATTTACATAAAATTCTAGAAAATGCAAACTAGTTTATTGTAATAGAAGGTAAGTCAGTGGTTGCATGGGGATGGAGACTTGTGATGGGGCAGAGGGTAGGGAAGGAGAGGGCCATGAGGATACATTTAGGGGGGTGGTGGATATGTACATTATTTTTATTGTGGTAATGGTTTCATGGTTAAATACCTGTCAAAATTCATCAAATTGTACAATTTACATATGTACACTGTATGTGGACTACACTGTAATCATTACCTTAGCAATATATACAATAATGACTTCAATCATATATCTCAACAAAAAAAGTCTACTTGAAAGTTTTGCAGAGCCTGAAAAGGCACTGAAGAATGACATAGCCAAGATCCAGGAGAAAAGGAATCCCAGAGAGGTGAACCTGGCATTTGGGGTCATTTCTCCCTTTGAGAAGCCCTTTAAATGTTTACCTTAAAAAGAAGAAATACTCAAAATGAATGGGGAAGGTGTCCAACTTAAAGGCTTCAGAAGAGAACAACAACCCAAAGAAGTGTAAAGAATGAGCAAATAAAAATGAGAGGCCAGACACAGTAACCTGTAATCGCAGCACTTTGGGAGGCCAAGTCAGGAGAATCACTTGAGGCCAGGAGGTCAAGACCAGCCTGGGCAATATGACAGGAATTCATTACTACAAAGAAAATGTGTTTTAATTAGCCAGGAATGGTGGCACATACCTGTAGTCTCAGCTACTCAGGAGGCCGAGGTGGCAGTATCACTTGAGCCCGGGATTTTGAGCTTACAGGGAGCCATGATCGCATCAGTGCACTCCAGCCTGGGTGATAGAGACCTTGTCTCGAAACAAACAAACAAAAGAGAACAAAAATTAATGAATCCGAAAACAAGAAATAACTAGTGCAACCAACAAAATCAAATGTTGATTTTTTTAAAAAAGACTGATAAAATACAGTCCAGTAAAATTTATCAAGAAAAAAGAAGAAAAGTAAAAATAAATGTGCTAGGAATACAGAAGGGGACACAATTACAGAGAAAATACATATATTAAAATCATAAGAAATAAACAACTTTATGCCAATATATTTTTAAATGACAATTTTAGAAAAATAATACCTATAAGGAGAAGGTTTTTTTAAAAAAAGTAATAAACCAATAACCATGAAAGTGTTTGTATTTAAAAATCCACCTCCTTGTACACATACACACAGGTGTGCACAGCATGCACACAGGTACCACAAATACCAAATCGAAAGGGTTTCATGGAAAAGTTCTAAAAAAAACTGAAGGAACAGAATCTCAATCTTATGTTCCAAAGCACTAAAAAAAAAAAAAATTCCATCAGTTTCATGAAGCTAATAGTTCATTTAATGAAACTAACGTTAACTGTTATACCAAAACTAAATAAGACTATGTAAAAGGAAGATTATAGGCCAGTATCACTTATGAACATAAATGTGAAAGTCATAACCAAATAAAATGTTTCTTAAAATCTGAGTATATAAAAAATTCCTCTTCTCTAAACTGCATTTATCTGAGAAACAGAAATTAGAACAGTATATTAGAAAAAATTAATGTAATTTACCACATTAACAAAGCAAATAAAGTTATGCGATTCAACACTTGGAGAAAATACATTTGATATAACTCAAAACCCATCCATAAATTTTTTAATTGTAGCAAAATAATAATAGAAAGGAATGTCCTTAATCTGAGAATGGGAACCAGCCAAATTCCTAAAGCAAACATTTTGTTTAATGGTAAATGTTCTACACATTCCCTTTAAAGTAGGAAAAGTAAAGGATGTTCATTATCACTGACCAGTGCAAAACAAAAAAAAGAAAAAAATTACACAAGGGTTTCAAATAAATAACAGAATTGTTATCATTAATAGATGATATGATTGTGAACACAGAAAATCCGGGAAAATTTACATATAAACTCTTAGAGTTCAACAAGTTATTGGAATACAAGACCAATAGGCAAATATCAATTATTTTTCCATATACCTGGAACAAACAAGTAGCAACAGTAAATTTTAATATCATGCTTTCACAAATAATAAATACTATATAGTACCGAGGACTAAATCTATAATTTATCTGCAAATTTTTTTGTGGAAAAAGTCACAAAACCTTGCTGAAGGACAGTATAAAAGACCTGGATAAATAGAGATGCATTGCTGTTCACAAATGAGAAGACTCGATATCGTTAAGAGATCAAGTCTCTCAAAGTAAATCTATAAAGGCAGTGTAAATCCACTCAAACTACTTGTGCAACTTGACAAGCTGATTCTCAAATTCATATGGAAAAGCAAAAGTAAAAAATAGCCAAAGGTTGTTGAAAAAGAACATATTTGGATATTAAGCTACAGTGATTTAATACAGCATAGTACTGGTGCAGGGATAGAGATAACAGAGCCTAGAAACTGAAGAATAATATAAAAAACTAGATAGTTGTCAGACATCGCACTAAATATCATGGGGAAAGACTCAACTAGTCAGTAAATGACATTGGAATAAGTGGTTATTCTTAAGGAAAAAAGTAAAATTAGAATTATATTAAACAGCATAAATGAAAATAAATTTCAGATTAAAAATCAAAAAAGAAAAGCAAAACATTAAGTCTTTTAGATTAAAATATAGAAAAGTATATTTATGACTTTAGGGTAGGGAAGAAAGTTTTAACCAAAACATAAATGAAAACCACAAGGAAAGGCCAAATTTTAAAACCCTGCACCAAAAGACACTGTTAAAAAATGAAAATACTAATCACTTAAAAAAAGATACTTGCCATGAAACTGACAAAAGATTAGTATTCAGACTATATACCAAAAAAATAAGAGCAGGAGAAAGTCCAATGTTTAAAGTGGATAATTCTCAGAGGAAAAAGTCTGAACAGTAAATAAAAATATGACTATATACTCAGTTGTGCTTACAGTTAAGAGAATGAAAAAAAAATTAAGATACAATTACACACTTACATAAATTGGCAAAACCACTTTGGAGAGTAATTTTCCCATAAACATGGGCATACCGTATGGCCAAGGAATTCCACTTCTAGAGAAAGTTTTGCCCGTGTGTACAGAGACCTGTGTAAGAATAAATTTGGGAGGATTATTTGTAAAAGCAAAATGGAAAACAACCTAAATGTCCATCAACAGAAGAAAAAAATGAATAAATTGTGGCTCATACAATTGAATAATGTTCAATAAATGTTCATAGAATTGAATGAAAAATTAGAGCATTGGGCCAGACACAAGCACGGTGGCTCATGCCTGTAATCCCAGCACTTTGGGAGGCCGAGGCGGGCGGATCACGAGGTCAGGAGATCGAGACCATCCTGGCCAATACGGTGAAACCCCATCTCTACCAAAAATACAAAAATTAGCTGGGCATTGTGGCGCATGCCTGTAATCCCAGCTACTCAGGAGGCTGAGGCAGGAGAATCACTTGAACTAGGAAGTCAGAGGTTGCAGTGAGCCGAGATTGCGCCACTGCACTCCAGCCTGGGCAACAGAGTGAGACAGTGAGACTCCATTTCAAAAAAAAAGAAGAAAAGAAAAATTAGAGCTACAAGTGTCAGCATGGATACTTTCAAAAATCTATGTAGTGTAGGACCAGGTTGAAAGACTACAGAATTATAACACTTATATAAAGTTTTACAGCCTGCAAAACAATATTATAAAAACTTTATGGACAGAAACATGTACAGTAATAGGATAAAAACATGCATGGGATGATAAATACCAAATTTGGAACATTAATGATTCCTGGGTAGAGAAATGAAATCAGAGTGAGGTTCACCACATTTGTTAGCTTTCATTTCTTAATGAAAGAAGATGCAAAACAAACACAAGATGTTATGATTGTGTAAAGTTGTGTGATAGGTACACAGGTAGTGTAGGGGAGGCAAAATTTTATCACTATTTGCAGGGTTTTCCTGCTGAGCCTGAGAATTAAATTAACGTAAGACAGATCAACAAGAGAAAGCATTCAATTTTTAAATTTAATTTTATTTTATTTTGAGACAGGGTCTTGCTCTGTTGCTCAGGCTGGAGTGCAGTAGCATGGTCATGGCTTACTGCAGCCTCAGCCTTCCGACTCAGCATGCCACTCCCTGCCCCCAGGCCACCCAGTAGCTGGGACTACAGGCACTTGCCACCACACCCAGCTCAAATTTATTTAATATAAATTTTACATGGCACGGGAGCCTTCATGAGGAATAAAGACTCAAAGAAGCAGTTAGTTAGAGTTGAATGAACACTTACATGCTGAACTGGACAAAAAAGAGTAAATTATGAAACTGAGACAAGGCAAAGAGGCTTGGGCAGGGTAGTTAATTGGGTAGAGAAGCCCGTCCTTGATGATAAGAATATTTTCCTTCTTATGTGGAGAGAACATCTTTCACATGGGAATTGTGTCTCTTCCTTTAAAGAAACAGAAGGAAGGGCTGGGTGTGATGGCTCACACCTGTAATCTCAACACTTTGGGAGCCCAAGGTGGGAGGATCTCTTGAGGCCAGGAGTTTGAGACAAGCCTAGTCCACACAGCACAACCCCTATCTCTACAAAAAATAAAAATAAAAAAAATTCCAGCTACTTGGGAGGCTGAGGTTGGAGGATCGCTTGGTCCCAGGAATTTAAGGCTGTAGTGAGCTATGATTGCACTACCGCACCCCAGCCTAGGTGACAGAGCAGACCCCTTCTCTAAAGAAAAGTTGAGTGGGGAAGGTCAGAGTGATCTTACATCTGCTGTTTTTCATGTGCCTTTAACTCAAAATGGTCAATGTACCAGGACAACATATTTTGGTGTGGCAGGTTGTTAATTCCTTCAGTAGTTACTATGACATTGTACTACACACTTCTTGTATGTTTAATGTATTTCATAATTTCAAAAAGAGAAAAACTTGCATAAACAGATACTGAATACTTGTCTGGCAATGAAGTAGTGTGGGGAAATAGACAATGACCCAAGTGATCAAGTTCTCAGTGAATGGGGAGGTATGAACTAGGAAGAGTAGGGGGCAGCAACAAAGAGGGCTATCTAGCACCATCATCTAATGGCATGTGCTTCACAGGATCTGGATGGAAAAAGGAACAGGCAGCCTGGTATCAACATTAAATTTAAACACCATTCTTTTCATTTACAGAAGTTTCTGAAGCCCAGGAACCATCAAAAGTCTTTACATAGGCATCAGTTAATCAGCTTTGCTAGCTTGGGGCCCAAATAAAAAGATCTGTGTTGACAGCAATCTCTGCTCGTGGCCACAGGGCATGGCAGTACTCCTAAAATTGTGGTTAATGGTGCAGCAGCCCGAGATTTCCAACCTGAGTCAGTGGTGAAGGAGCACATTGTGGCAATGCTGTGAGGAGAAAATTAGATTCTGTTCTTCTGGGTTCGTTCCAAGGGAGACACGGAAATCCTCTTAGAGGGAATGAACCTGAGCCAATCTGATTATCAGAACACTTGGCCTTTTCAGTAGAGGCAAGTAAAGCTCTGAGTCCCAGAAGGAGTGCTCATTTCCAGTGCAGCACCCCCCAAAAATATAAATTTGGTATTGGCTAGCAACATCTTGCCAGGACTTGTTTATATTTCCAGACTTCTGTGAATGTTATCCACATTATAAAGTGTATTCCAAGTATCAGCTACAATTATATTTTTTATTTAAAGGAGGTAAAGATACCAATGCTGACCTATACAGAAAATCCTGGAACACTTGACTTCTAAGAAGTAACTAAAAACAAACAAACAAATCCTAAGACACAAGGTAACCTCATTGGCACTTGGAAGGAAGGTAGAAGTTTTAAGCTTTTCTGTAGTATTTTATTTTTGTAGTATTTTATGGACCTGTACAGCTAGCAGGCCTACTAATGGCACAAAGAGACAAGTATAGGGTAAGACAATTACCCTGAGAATTATGGCATCTCAGGGTAAAAAGAAACTTACTTCATTGTACAGAAAAAACACTCATCAAAGATGTAATGTCTCTCAGAATCAGTGATACTGTTTTACTCAAGATTTGGGAAAGATGTTGGCATGATATTAAGTCTAAAGATCATGTCAGCTCAAAGGATCAAACAAAACATTATAACATGGTTTCATCCACTACGATTTGGGAGAAAGGTTGATGTGGGCCATTTTTAGAAAATCTATAATAGCGGCAAACAAAGATTTCTTGATATAATTCAGAACACTTGGTGGGGTTGAGCTGTTAAAAAATGTTCAAAGATTTACTGAAGCAGAAAGAAGAAAATTAAGGCGTCAGGGACAACAGTGCAGGACAGAGGAGGACAGGAGTAAGAAACTGTCCTAGCCAGGAAGAAACAACCATGCTTACCAGTAAAAATTAAAATTCAGGATGGAAAACGGAATCTAAGAAAATACACAAACACATAATGCCTTTTGGGGTGATAAGATCATCTTTTCAAATGTACTCTTACTACATTTTTATTACCATTAAAATTGACTAAAATAGAGAATAAGTAGCCGAAAAACAATGTCAATGATTCTTGTTAACTTCACAGTTGAAATTCACTGTGCTCCAGCCTGGCGACAGAGTGAGACTCTGTCTCAAGAAAAGGAAAAAAAAAAAAGCCAAAGACCAAGAACAAGTGAGTACAAATTATAAGTCAAAAAACTAAGGCCTTCCACTCATATATCAAGGCTTATTATAAAGTAATGCTAATTAAAAGAGTGTGGTATTTTGTCAGAGTTAGACTAATAAATCACTATTTTAAAAATACAAAATGTGGAATTTATCTGTCCAACTGCAGAAAATTGAAATATGACAGAGGTAGCGTTGCATTCCAGTCTGGAGGAAGGGATACATCTATTCAGTAAATATTATTAGGGCAATTCGGCAGGGCGCAGTGGCTCACGCCTGTAATCCCAGCACTTTGGGAGGCTGAGGTGGGAGGATCACGAGGTCAGGAGATGGAGACCATCCTGGCTAACACGGTGAAACTCCATCTCTAACAAAAAAATACAAAAAATTAGCTGGGCGTGTTGGCGGGAGCCTGTGATCCCAGCTAATAGGGAGGCTGAGGCAGGAGAATGACGTGAACCTAGGGGGTGGAGCTTGCAGTGAACCGAGATCGCGCCACTGCACTCCAGCCTGGGAGACAGAGCAAGACTCTGTCTCAAAATAAATAAATATTATTAGGTCAATTCATCATTCAAGCAGGAAAAAAATCCAGATTCCCATTTTATGTCACTTGGAACAATAAATTCCAGGTAAATTAAAGAACTAAGTATGAAATATAAAACTTAAAAGTTTTCAAAGAAACTATAGAATAATCTCTTTGTGACTTCAGAGCAAGAAAAGATTTATTCAATAAATGAACAAATATATAAACAAAAAAATCCCATACTCTAAAAATATATACAAAAAAAATGACTATATTAAAATTTAAGACATACATAAAAAACAGACTTCTGGAAGAATATATAATATCTGTATTAGCAATGAAATACAAAATATTAAATTAATATTAACATTAAATATTAAAATTAACAAAAACTTTGAATTTATATATCAATCAGAGAAAGAAAACAACAAGGAAATGAATAACATAAATGAACAGGCAATTCACAGAAAAGGAAATCCAAATGACAAATAACACAGGAAAATATACTTATCCTAATTGGTAATCAGGAAAATTCAAAAATAAGGTTTCCTTTCACACCCATCAGATTGGAAACTGCAAAGTCTCTCAGAGTTAAGTGTTGGACTCATGTGGAGCAACAACAGTTCTCACATCCTTCTGGGAGGCACCTACTTCACAGAGCAATTTGGCAACATTTGATAAAAATGAAGATGCACAGTCAGTTCACTTCTGATATGTACTAGTATTTTCAGTGCAGCATTGGATTTAATAGCAGAAGAATAGGAAACAATCTAAATGTCCACCAACAAGAGAATGAATAAATGAAGTGTGGTTTATTAACCCAATGTCAAAATGAAAGAACTGGAGCTGGGCAGGGTGCAGTGGCTCACACCTGTGATCCCAGCACTTCGGGAGGCCAAGGCGGGTAGATCACAAGGTCAGGAATTCAAGACCAGCTAGCCAAGATGGTGAAACCCCATCTCTACTAAAAATACAAAAATTAGCCAGGTGTGAGGGCGGGTGCCTGGAATCCCAGCTACTCGGGAGGCTGAGGCAGAGAATTGTTGAATCCGGGAGGCGGAGGGTGCAGTGAGCCGAGATCGGGACATTGCACTCCAGCCTGGGCAACAGAGAGAGACTCTGTCTCAAAAAAAAAAAGAAAAAAAAAGAACTAGAGCTACATATGTGAAAAAGAGGTGGGAAGGAACACAAGGAAAGGAAAGACATTGGTCAGTGGATACAAAGTTATAGTTAGGAGGAATAAGTTCTGGTATTCTATTGCATGGCAAAAGGACTAGAGTTAGTAATAATGTACATTTCAAAATAGCTACAAGAGAGGATTTTAAATCTTCTCACCACAAAGAAGTGATCAATATTTGAGGTAATGGATATGTGAACTACCCTGATGTGATCCTTCCATAATGTATCAAAATGTCACATTATACCCTATAAATATATATAATTATTATTTGTCAAATAAAAATTTCTTTAAAAGACAATTTGCAAACACATATATGTATCACTTATTTTTATATACACATTTACCATGAAATTTAAAAATAAAAGCAAATAGTTCTAGATAGTAATTATATTACATAAATGTGAAATAAAAGCATATGAACATTTATAAAGCTGTTAAACATTAAATCTCTAACAGTAATTGTCTCAGAGAAGAAAAAAGGGTAATAGGATTGGAGATAAATACAGAGCAGGCTTCAACTCTATCTGTATCGTTTTCTTTCTCTCCAAAAATCTATAACAAATATGGCAAAATGTTAACATTTGAAAGATATGAGTAGTGGGTATAATTTATTCAACAAATACTCACTAGAATGTGTCAGACACTGTTCCAGGCTGGGGATAGAGCAATGACTAGGACATGAAAGTCTCCAACCACACAAAGCTCACATTGTATTGGGAAGATGGACCACATAAAAATAAAACAAATTTCTATGACAGATAGTAAGTGCTATGAAGAAAAATAAAGCAAAAAAAAAAAAAAAAAAACGTGATTGAGGGGGAGGATTCTGGAAAAATGGCAGAGTAGGGAGCATCACAAATTTGTCTCCCCACCTACACAACAATTCTACTGGCAGAATGTGTCTGGTTTAACCATAGCTGAGAGCTGTGTACGTGTTGCTGGAGCAGCTTACACCCAGCTTGTTGGAGCCAGAATGGGCAAAACAAGCCTTGTTCTCCAAATACTGGGGATCTGTGTTCAGATTTCTGATAGCTGCTTCTGATCACAGATGTGCAGACAAAGGGCAGGTGACCATTGCTATTTCACCCTTTCCCATTGTGGCGAGCCCCGCCCCCTCCAGCTGAGGTGACTTTCACTGGATTTAAAAGGCCAGCACCATTTTTTTCTCCTTCCTTCACTTTTCTTTTTTGTCTTTTTTTGGATCCAGACTTTAAAGACTATTACTTTCAACAACAACTGCATGAGAAAAATGATAAAGTGACCACACATGTCCAGGGAAAGGTAGAAGCTCAGAAAAGACCTGAGAAAACCTTAAATCTGATATTCAGGATGATCCTTGGTAAAGAGATGACCTACCACAATAAAAAAATAAATCAACAATATCAGAAAGAGCAAACCCTGGCAAAAGCAGTTTTCCAGAGAATCTGATTTCCAGAGTTACCGTATTATTAGATTCAAATGTCCAGTTTTCAACAAAAATGTCACAAGGAATAGAAAGAAACAGGAAAGTTTAGCACATTAAAAGAAAAAAAATACATCAACAGAAACTGTTCCTGAAAATGACCTGATGGAAGAGCTACTAGACAATGATTAAACCAATTGTCTCAAAGATGCTCAAAAAACTAAAGGAAGATGTGGAGAAAGTCAAAAAAATGATGATAAACAAAATGGAAATATCAATAGAGATAGAAAACCTAAAAAGATACCAAAAAGAAGTGCTGAAGCTGAAAAGTACAATAACTGAAATAAAAAGTTCACCAAAGGGATTCAAAGGCAGATTTGAGCATGCAGAAAAAAGAATCTGTGAACTTGAAGATAGGACAATGGAAATTATCTAGTCTGAGAAACAGAAAGAAAAAAAAAAGTTTCAAGAAAAGTGAACAGAGCCTAAGGGACATGTTGGACACCATCAAGTGGATTAACATACACATTGTCAGAATTAAACAAGAAGAAAGAGAAAAAGGAGCAAAGAGAATATTTGGAGAAATAATGGCTGAAAACTTCCCAAATTTGATAAAAGGTATGAATATAAGCATCCAGTAAGCTCAATTAATTCCAAGAAAGATGATTTCAAGACAGAGAGAATCTTGGAAGCAGCAAAAGTAACTCATCACATAAAATGGATTCTTAATAAGACTATCAGCAGATTTCTCATCTGTGACTTTGGAGGCCAGAGGTAGTGGGCCAATATAGTCAAAGTGCTAAAAGAAAACAACATGTTAATCAAGAATCCTATATTCAGCAAAATTGCCCTTTAAAAAAGTTAGAAATTATTAGGTTGGTGCAAAAGTAATTGCAGTTTTTGTTACTCTTCAAAAGTAATTGCAGTTTTTGTTACTCTTTTAAAATGGCAAAAACCACAATTACTTTTGCACCAACCTAACAAGACATTCCTAGATAAACAAAAGTTATGAGAGTTAGTTACTGCTAGATCTGCCATATAAGAAATGCTCAAGTAAGTCCTGCAAGGAGAAATTAAATAGTTCTATACAGGAAATCAAAGACTTTTGAAGAAATAAATATCTCAACTAAGGTAAATACACAGGTAATTAGAAAATCTAGCATTTTTGCATCAATGGTTTGTAACTTTTTTATGTATTATTTAAGAGACTAAAGCATTTAAAATAATTATTAGTTTATGCTTTGGGGCACAAAATGTCTAAGAACGTAATTTTGTAACAACAACAACTGAAAGGGGCAAGAATGGAGCTATAAAGAAGCAGAGTTTTTATGTGTTATTGAAGTTAAACTATAAAAATTCAAAATAGTGTTATAACTTTAGTATGTTAAATGTGATACCCATGGTAACCACAAAGAAAATAGCTATTGATTATACTCAAAAGGACATTAGAAAGGAACTCAAAATTTTTACTATTAAAGAAACAAGTAATTACAAAAGAAGACAGCAATGACAGAAATGAGAGACAAAAATGCTACAGGAAAATTGAAAACAAGTAGCAAAATTACAGAATTAATAAATAATAATTACTTTAAATGTAAATGTATTAAACTCTCCAATCAAAATACAGATATTAGCAAAATGGATCGAAACACATGCTCCAAATATACGTTATCTACAAGAGACTCACTTTCAATCCAAAGGCACAAATAAGTTGAAAGCGAAAGTATGGAAAAAGATAGTTTATGCAAATAGTTACCAGAGAGCAGAGGGGGCTATATTGATGTCAGGCAAAAGAGACTTTAAGTCAAAAAAGTTTACAAGAGAGAAATATATACACATATGTATATATTCACAAAGCTTCAATACAATTATAAGCATTTACATACCTAAAAACAGACCATCAAAATATGAAGCAAAAACTGACAGAATTAAAGGGAGAAATAGACACTTCTACAATAATAGTTGGAACTTCAATACTCTACTTTTAATATTGAATAGAACAATCAGGCAGAAGATAAGTAAGGAAATAGAGGACTTAGACAACACAAAAAAACAACCAATCTATTGAATATATATATATATGTATACACACACACACACACACACACACACACTGTATTAGTCAATTCTCACATTACTATAAATAATGACCTGAGACTGGGTAGTTTATAAAGAAAAGAGGTTTAATTGGTTCATGGTTTCACAGGCTACACAGGAAGCATGACTGGGGAGGCCTCAGAAAACTTACAATCATGGCAGAAGGCAAAGGGGAAGCAGGCACGTCTTACATGGCAGGAGCAGGAGGAAGAGTGAAGTGGGAGGTGCTACACACTTTTAAAAACAACCAGATATCATGAGAACTCATTTACTCTCATAAGAACAGCAAAGGGCAAGTCAACACCATGATCCAATCACATCCCACCAGGACCCTCCTCCAGCATTGGTGATTACAATTCAACATGAGATTTGGGTGGGGAAATAAATCCAAACCATATCACACACACTATATATATGTTGTATTATACATAATATTATATTATCTATTAGATCAATAAACCAATAGATCTCACAGATGTATGCAAAATATTCTATGTAACAATAGCATACACATTCTTCTCAAGTGCACATAGGACATTTCCAGAATAGACCATATGTTAGGCCACAAATTAAGTCTCATATTTAAAAAGATAGACATCATACTAAGTACCTACTCTGACTACAACAAGAAGTTAGAAATCAATAACATAAATTCATAAATTTGTGGAAATTAAACAACATACCCTTAAATCACCAATGGATCAAAGAAGAAATAACAAGGGAAATTAGAAAATATTTACAGAAGAAAGAAAATAAAAACACAATATACCAAAATTTACGGGATGCAATGACAGCAGTGCTAAGGGAGAAATTTATAGCTTTAAACACTTACATTAAAAAACAAGAAACATCTCAAATTGACAACCTAACCCTACAAATTAAAGAACTAGAGGCTGGGTGCGGTGGCTCAAGCCTGTAATCCCAGAACTTTTGGAGGCCAAGGTGGGCGGATCACGAGGTCAGGAGTTCAAGACCAGCCTGGCTAAGATGGTGAAACTCTGTCTCTACTAAAAATATAAAAATTAGCCAGGCAGAGTGGTGGTCGCCTGTAATCCCAGCTACTCAGGAGGCTGAGGCAGGAGAATCGCTTGAACCTGGGAGGCAGAGGTTGCAGTGAGCCGAGATTGCACCACTGCACTCTAGCCTGGGCGACAGAGCAAGAGTCCGTCTCAAAAAAAAAAAAAAAAAAAAAAAAAGAACAAACTAAACCCAAAGCTAGCAGAAGGAAGAAAACAATAAAGATCAAAGCAGACATAAATAGAGAAGAGAAAAACAAAAGAGAAAGATCAATGAAACCAAAAGTTGGTTCTTCAAAAAGATGAACAAAAACAACAAATCTTTAGTCAAATGGACTAAGAAAGAAAAAGGGAGAAGACTCAAATTATAAAAATCAGAAATGTAAGTAAGGACATTACTACTGATTCTATAGAAATTTAAAAAGACTGAAAAAGAATACTGTGAACAATTGTACACCAATACATTGAATAACCTTATATGAAATGGACAAACTCCTAGAAACACAAAACATACCAAGACTAAATCATGAATAAATGGAAAATCTGAATAGACCTATAACTAGTAAGGAGACAATCAGTAATCAAAAATCTCCCAACAAAGTACAGCTCTGGACCTGATGGCTTCAGGGGTGTATTCTATCAAACATTTAAAGAACTAAAACCAACCTTTCTCAAATCTTTAATTTAAAAAATTTTTCTCTAATTTTTAAAGAAAGGTTTGAGAAGGAAATTAAAACGAAAGGAACACTTTCTAATTCAGTCTATGAGGTCAGCATTACTCTGATGCCAAAACCCAGACAAAGACACTAAAAGAAAACTACAGACCAATATTCCTTATGAACACTGATATAAAGATATTCCACAAAATATTAGCAAACCAAATTCAGCAGCGTCTTAAAAGTATTATACGACATGACTAAGTGGGATTTATTCTTGGAATACAAGAATGGTTCAACATACAAATATTGATCAATGTAATATAACACATTAAAAGAATGAAAGAAAACAACACATGATTATCTCAGTTGATGCATAAAAAGCATTTGACAAAATTCAACACCGTTTCATGATTTAAAAAACACACACACACTGAAGAAAACTAGGAATAGATGGAAACTATGTCAACATAATAAAAACCATATATGAAAAACCTACAGTGAATATCATTTTCAATGATGAAAGACTAAAATCTTTTCCTCTAAGAAAACAAAGAGGCCGAGCATGGTGGCTCATGCCTGTAATCGCAGCATTTTGGGAGGCTGAGGCAGGCAGATCACAAGGTCAGGAGATTGAGACCAGCCTGGTCAGCATGGTGAAACCCCGTCTCTACTAAAAATACAAAAATTAGCTGGGCGTGTTGGCAGATGCCTGTAATTCCAGCTACTTAAGAGGCTGAGGCAGGAGAATTGCTTGAATCTGGGAGGGGAGGTTGCAGTGGGCCAAGATTGCATCACTGCACTACAGCATGGGCGACAGAGCGAGACTTTACCTCAAAAAAAAAAAAAAAAAAAAAAAGAAAACAAAGAAAGGATGCTTGCTTTCACCACATTTATTCAAATAGTAACATAGTACTGGAGTTCTAGCCAGATAATTAGGTAAAGAGAGAGAGATCAAAATTGGAAAAAAGAAGTAAAATGCTCTCTGTTCCCAGATGATATGATTTTATCTGTAGAAAATCCTGAAGATTCCACAAAAACACTGTTAGAACTAATAAATGAATTTAACAAAGTAGCAGGAAACAAAATCAACAGACAAAACTCAGTTGCATTTCTATATACTAACAATGAACTAGTTAGTTCCTTTTGGAAAAGGAAATTGCAAAAACAATTCTATTTAAAACTGCATCAAAAAGAATAAAATACTTAAGAATCAACCAAGGAGATAAAAAACTTATGCAACAAAAATTACAAAGCATTGCTAAAATAAATTAAAGGAGACATAATAGAAACACACCTCATATTCATGGATTAGAAGACATTATTAATAAGATGTCACAATACTATCCAAAGTGATCTACAGATCCAGTGCAATCCCTATTATCCAATGACTTTTTTGGCAGAAATAGAAAAACCCATCCAGGAACATATTTTCCTCTATCCTCCCTGGGTTGGGGCTGTCTCAGGTCTTGGGACTCTGGCAGGGGACTGACAGGCAGAGGCAAAGGGACTGCAGCCTCTGCAGTTGGCCAGGCCAGGCTCTAGGGAGAAAAGCAAATGCTGGGCTAGGGTAGGGGGTGGGTGGGGGCAGATCTGGTGCCGCTGGCAGGAAGCACTTTATCTCTGACCTGGCCAAACATCCTCCAACCCCAAAAGAAATAAGCATTGGATGCTGGATGAATTAACCAGTATGTTTGCTCCTTGTACATCCACTGGTCCCTACAAGCTGAGAGTCTCTCATCATTTTCCTAAGGAACTGACTTAAGTATACCCTGACAGGAGATGAAAAGAAGATCTGTATGCAGCAGTTCATTAAGATTAATGGCAAGGTCCGAACTGATTTAACCTACCCTGCTGGTTTCATGAATGTCATCAGCATTGACAAGACCAGAAAGCATTTCCAGCTAATCTATGATACTAAGGGTCACTTCGCTGTTCATCCTATTACACCCCAGGAGACAAAGTACAAGTTGTGCAAAGTGAGAAAAATCTTTGTGAGCACAAAAGGAATCTCTCATCTGGTGACTCATGACGCTTTCACCATCTGCTACCCTGATTCCCTCATCAAAGTGAATGACCCCATTTAGATTGAGTTGGAGACCGGCAAGATTACTGATTTCCTCAAGTTTGATGCTGGTAGTGTATGTATGGTTACTGGAGGTGCTAATCTGAGACAAACTGGTGTGATCACCAACAGAGAAAAGACATCTTGGATCTTTTGATGTGGTTCATGTGAAAGATGCCAATGGCAACAACTTTATCACCAGGGTCTCCAACAGTTTTGACGTTGGCAAGGGCAGCCACTGCTGAAGACAAGAGACTGGCAGCCAAATCAGTGGGTGAAATGATCTCTAAGTTACATGTTAGAAAGGTCTTTGTACTTAAAGATAATACAGCATGAAAAAAAAAGAAAGAAAGAAAACCCCATCCTAAAATTCAAATGGAAGCTCAAGGGTCCTGAATGGTCAAAACAATATCAAAAAAAGAACAAATCTGGGAGACTCACACATCCTGATTTCAACATTTACTACAAAGCTACAGTAATTATAACATGTGGTGATGCCATAGGATAGGTGGATAGATCAGTGGACTAGAATTAAGAGTCCAAAAATAAACTTTTACATATATAGTAAATTGATTTTTAACTGGGTACCAAGACCATTCAGTGGGTAAAGAATAATCTCCCCAACAAATAGTGCTGAGATAACTGGATATCCACATACAAATGAAGGAATTTGGACCCTCACCTTATATTACTTACAAAAAGTAACTCAAAATGTATCAAATACCTAAGTGTAAGACCTAAGATTATAAAACTTTTAGAAGGGCAAAAGCTTCATGACATTGGATATCACAAGGATTTCTTGGATATAACACCAAAGGCACAGGCAACAAAAGAAAAAAAACAGACAAATTGGACTTCAAGAAAAATTTTAAACTTTGTGCATGAAAAGATAAAGAGTAAAAAGGCAACCTACAGAATGGGAGGAAATACTTGCAAACTGTATATCTCACAGGGATTAATATCCAGAATATATAAAGAACTCCTAAAGCCCAACAACAAAAGATTCAATTAAAAAATGGGCAAAGAACTTGAATAGACATTTCTCCCAACAGAGATATATAAATGGCCAATAAGCAAATGAAAAGATGCTCAACATCACTAATCATTAGAGAAATGCACATCAAAACTGCAATGATATACTACTTCACACCCATTAGAATGGCTACTACTTAAAAAGAAAACAGAAAATAACAATGTTGGTGAGGATGTAGAGAAATCGGAACCCTTGTGCACTGTTAGTAAGAATGTAAAATGGTACAGCCACTGTGAAAAACAGCACAGCAGTTCCTCAAGAAATGAAAAATAGAACTATCATATGATCTAGCAATTCCACTTCTGGGTATATGCCCAAAATCATTAAAAACAGGGTCTTGAGATATGTGTAAATCCATGTTCATAGCAGTTATTCACAATAGTTAAAACATGGAAGCAATCCAAGTGTCCATCAACAGATAAATGGATAAACAAAATGTGGTATACGCTACAATGGAATAATATTTAGCCTTATAAAGGAAAGAAATTCTGACATATGCTACAACAGAGATGAACCTTGACAACATTATACTAAGTGAAATAAGCCAGTCACAAAAAGACAAATACCGTATAAGTCCACTTATATGAGGTACTTAGAGCAGTCAAAATTATAGAGACAGACAGTAGAGTGGTGGTTGCCAGAAGCCGAGGGGAGGGAGAAGTGGGGAGTTGTTATTTCATGGGTACAGTTTCAGGTTTACAAGATAAAAAGAGTTATGGAAGCCAGGTATGGTGTCGTGTGCCTGTAGTCTCAACGACTTGGGAGGCTAAGGTGGGAGGATCGCTTGAGCTCAGGAGTTCGAGGATTTAGTGCACTATGATTGCACCTGCAAACAGCCACTACACTCCAGCATAAGCAATATGAAACTCTATCTCTTTTTAAAGTTTTAAATTTTTTAAATAAATTTTAGCCTGGGTGTGGTGGCTCATGCCTATAATCCCAGCACTTTGGAAGGTCGAGGCAGGCAGATTGCTTCAGCCCAGTAGACCAGCCTGGGCAACAGGGCAAAACCATGTCTCCACAAAAAAACACAAAAATTAGCTGGACATAGTGCTGCAAGCCTGTAATCCCAGCTACTTGGGAGGCTGAGACGGGAGGATCACTTGAGCCCAGGAGGTTCTGGCTTCAGTGAGCCAAGATCATGCCATTGCACCCCAGCCTGGGTGACAAAGCAAGGCCCTGTCTCAACAAATGAGAATTAAATGAATTTTTTTAAAAAATTTAAGAATTATGGAAATGGATGGTGGTGATGGTTACACAACATTATGAACGTACTTAATACCACAGAACTGTACACTTAAAATGGTTAAGATTATAATTGTTATGTGTATTTTAACACAAAAAACTGGAGGTGTGTTATGTGTATTTTAACACGATAAAAAATTACAGGTATGGTGGCTCATGCCTGTAATCCCAGCACTCTGGGAGGATCACTTGAGCCCAGGAGTACGAGACTGCAGTGAGCTATGAGCACGCCACTGCACTCCAGCCTGGGCAACAAGAGTGAGACCTTGCCTAGAAAAAAAATGGAGGAAAATATTTATGCAGGGGTGGGCAGTATGCCATTCAAATAGCACGGATTCAGCCCAGCATACTGACTCATGCCTGTAATCTCAGCACTTCAGGAGGCCGAGGTGGGAGGATTGCTTGGGCCCAAAAGTTGGAGACCAACCTGGGCAACAAAGTGAGACCTTGTTTCTTAAAGAAAACAAACAAACAAACAAACAAAACACACAAAAAAAATAGTATGGTTAATGGTTAGGAAGGCTACTCTGAGGAGGTGATGACTGAGCACCTAGATGTAAACTAATTAAGGATGCCAGTAATGTTTAGGAATGTTCTCTTCTTCATGAAAATAACACATTTCCTAGAAACATAAAAGAAGACATGAATATCTAGAGAGACATTCCATATTCCTGGATGAATACTCTAAATTATCTGATTTTTTTCTCTAAATTAATTGACAAAATAATTCTAAGATTAATCCAGAAAAATAACTGATATAGAGTAACCAATAAAATACTGAAAAAGAAGGATACTACAGAGGAATTTGATCTCCTAAATAATAATAAATCTGGAAATCCATATCAAAATACTGTTCAAGAACAGAAAAATCAATAGGGAAAGAATGGATTATTTAAGTGTTATTATAATTGGGCAACTGTTTCCTAAAATTACATTCCTAACTCATTCCTCACACCAAAATTATAGATGACAGAACCTGCAGAAATGAAAATAAGCATCTCTGAATTTCGGCGTTTTTTAGAAAACCTAGAACATCGTAAGTTCTCAAACACTGTATGGCAAATGAATTAATAAATGAATGAGATGAGACATAGAGCTTCTTACCAAGGAAATGAAAGGGGTTATCCTGCATTTTATTATTTGTTTAATTCACTCGTTTATCCATTTAATTCACCTATGTCGAGCACCCACTTGGTGCCATCAACATCTCAAGGAATAGGAATGACTGAAGTCTCAACGTGTCCAGGAAAGTCGATCATATTTCTCACAATAAAGGGCTCCACCCAGGTCCAATTTTCAAGCAGATCCCCTTTTACCTAAAAGGTACTTAGCATTCTGGAAGCCTCAGTATTGTTCCATCCATTAGAGGAACCCAGATGTGGTTTGCTGACACAGTACTAACAAAAAGAGTGGGTCTTCTAACTCATCTTCCTTAGCAGCACAAACTCTTCCCACCCTAGGATCAGAAACCAGGCTGAGATGTATGGAAGCCTCCAGTATTAGGCTACCCAAACAGAAAGCAACATCCAGGTCAAAACATCACTGTCTGACCACATGACCCTTCTACACCTGGGCCCCCAAGGCACTGCTAGGAGTGGACAGCTCCACCTAGTGACCAGAGTCTGGCCTTCATCAAAGGCTCAGGCATTGCAGCAGTTGAGAATTTCTCTTTATGGGTATTTCCTCAGGCATAAATAATGCAACTAAAACATACGTTTTCATTTTCTACTACTTATGGAATAAACATTAATGTTTTATGTTTTCAAAGCTATGTAAATCAAAAAAATCCTTTAATAATGTTTATGGAGAACTGAAAAATTGTTACCTGAGGTCTCGTAAAAAATTTCACAGTGAAAAAACAAATAATTATGTGCAAAAGTCTGTTTATTAAACCTATATTCATCTTACAATAAAATCAGAAGTTAATAACTAAGGGGTGTCACTGATTTCAACAGACTATTTTCATCAAACTTTAAAGTTTGCTCATTTTTCATTTAATTAATAATTTAATACCCACCCACCTCTACCAACACAACCCATGGGGAGAAAATAAGTGTAAAGCTCTGACAATATAAAATGCTGTGGAAAATAATCCTGTCAGTCATATTGATAGCTAGAATGATTTGCCAGTTTTTATAGCCATCATAACAGCAGCCTGTGATTTGAAATCTTATAAAAACAGGAAGCTGTGTGCTTAAAGACATGCCTAGAATTACTGATGTGATGGGAGACAATTGTTGTGATCTGTTGCTGCCACCAGCAGGCCATTCTCACAAAACGGTATTTTCCCCTTTGCTTTTTGTTTTGTTTCCAACTTATCTACCAATATTTCTTGACCACCACATTCTTTAATCAGGATAATTAGATAAAATAACAAATCTTTTTCATGGGTATCCTCAGTAACAATCACTTCTTTAAAATCTACCATATATAACCTTTTTAAAATTTATTTAACAAACAGGCCTAATCTTTCTGCTTATCTTTTATTCCTTTTTTTTCAAAAGCTCCTAAATCCTTGAATTTTCTAAATCAGGTTCCTGGTAAATATATCTGAATATGAGAAGAAGTGATCCTGGTATAAAAGGTAGAAGCCCACAGTTCCTCACACTGATGACTGCTATAAGATATTCCGCCGGGCGCGGTGGCTCAAGCCTGTAATCCTAGCACTTTGGGAGGCCGAGACGGGCGGATCATGAGGTCAGGAGATCGAGACCATCCTGGCTAACATGGTGAAACCCCGTCTCTACTAAAAAATACAAAACACTAGCTGGGCGAGGTGGCGGGTGCCTGTAGTCCCAGCTACTTGGGAGGCTGAGGCAGGAGAATGGGGTGAACCCGGGAGGCGGAGCTTGCAGTGAGTCAAGATCCAGCCAGTGCATTCCAGCCTGGGTGACAGAGCGAGACTCCGTCTCAAAAAAAAAAAAAAGGGATATTCCTTAAATTTTCATTTAGCTTGTGAATTTAAGCCTGGTGCATACAAACAAGTTCTATAGCCACATTAACCCGGGATCAGATCCAGCTCTTAGCTTTGTGCTCTTGGGAAGCATTTAACCTTTCTAGGCATCAGTATCCTCCCTGTAAAATGAGGATAATAAATAATACCCATGTCTTAGGACTGACAAGAGGAATAAATGAAATAATGCATATAAAGCATTTAGCAAAATGTCTGGCACATAGTAAGCCATCAATGAATAACTCATTATTATTATTATTAAAGTGCAAAAATTAAGAATTCCATAAAATCAGAAGCCAAATCAATGGCAGAGTTCGGACTAGAACCTCCAAATCTGCTGATTCCAAGCCAAGGGCTTTGAACATCGTATTGCAATGATGCTTTCTGTTTATCTAATGAAGATGAAGACTCTGGTTCTTTTGGGATAGGCCAAAATTGCTGCAAACATCACTTTTCAAATATGAAGTCCTTTTTAAGCCCAGAATTATACAAACCATTAGGTTCCACTGGACATCCCCCCTACATCTGAAAACAGCTTTCTCCCCCTTGGATGACAGAAGTGGTATTTTTATGGTAATATTCTCGTAAGAAGCAAGTACATGAGATTCCTCTCTAAGCTCTGAAATTTCTTTCTTTTGCAGAGCTTCTGATAAATAAAGCAGCTCTCCACTATGTGTTTCTGTCTGGCAATGCTATTCAATATGTTCATGGTGGAGCACAGCCATGAGTGGCACTCTCCAGCAGTTAGTGGAAATAATTTCTAGTCTAGTTCAAAGTGGTAACCAAAGCCAGGTTCCTTTGATGTCTTACTGAGAAAGTTGCCATGCAGCATAAGACAGGGCAGTGTGAATTCCCGTCTAGCCTTATGGCTAAGTTTTGTGGATCGGGAGCTGGGGAAGACCAGAAATGCCAAAGGTCTACTTTGCTACAGAGAAAATAAGTGAAGTGACCATGTTTCAATGGTAAGTCTTGCACAGGTACCTTTAAAATATTGTCCTATAATTAGATTCTTGTATCTCCCTTTCAACTTGAATGAGTAATCATTCCGGACTTGCTGTATCATCAAATGTTAAAGTGTATATTAATTATTCCTATGTCTGCAATGCTTTCTAAACAAGGATTTCTAAAAATTTTTCCACCCTTTGGAGGTTAACTTATTGCATGGAAACTAAATACTGGAGGTTACTGAGTTCCAAGATTAGAGGGGGAATTTACAGTGTTTGCATCCCAAATTAGCTTTTTTAAAGGGACCAGAAAGTTTTATAAAGGGTATGGATTGTTAACAAGTGATAGAAAAATTTATTGATCTGAATCCCATCTCAATACACAGGCACCAGAGCCTTCTTTATTGCCCATTATATTTTTTAAGGCTCTAGTTCTGCATAGTCAATGGTGGTTCACAGTGTATGGGAAACAAATGGACAGCAACGCTCTTCGGCATTTGGTCAGCCCTCTGAATCATGTAGCTCTTTCCCATCTTTTAAGGGCGAAACCACTTCTAAGAATCTTATCGCCAAAGACAATATGACAATATAACTAACTGATCTCAAAGCCACTTTTTAGTGCCTCCACTACAGAGAAAGTGTTTGTACTCATCCAATGGTCTTTCCCTGTCCCACATTTCCCTTTGTTTCCATAGAAAGGTTGAACACCGCGGATCATTCTTCAAGCCCTCAACAACTTGCTAAGCAGGTACTCACCATGGGCCAGGCTCTAGGACACCATGGGAAAATCTGAGGCAGGAGCACACTCAGCATTTAAGGTATAGCAAGGGGGACAGTGGGAATGAAGTGTTGTTAGCGAAGGGGAGATGAGGTCAGAAAGATAATAGAGCCAGATCATGTTAGGCCTGGAGGCCACTGTGAAATTTTTAACTTAGACTCTGAGCGAGAGAAGACTGAGAGGAAAAGGTAATAAATAATTTTTTCCTTTGGTAATTAGGAGCAAAATTACCAAATAATGAGAAGTAGATACCCTGGTATTAGGCACCATGTTTCCATCACCCTAGGCATTGCCAGAGGGCCTTCCACACACACACACACCCAGGCACCTCAGGATTGAGCCAGAAGTTCAGAGAGGCCCATAACCTGGTTTCATAAATCAGCCCATGAACTGGGGTCTGAACAGGGGCTTTGGCCACCCCATTCACCTTCCTCTTGCTTTCTTACACTTGCCCACTCCTAATTTCCCTAATCTCTGCCCCAGGAACTTCTCCTTAATCACTAGACTGAGCAGGATAGTGGCTGCTCTGTGTGATAAACCAAGTCTCATTCCAGCTGGCATGCCCTTGACTTGGCCAGAGCTGTGGCCCCTCCTAACTGCCTCTGGACTCTGGTGTAATGTGTGAGCCAGCTTAAATTAGTTTAGCCACTGAGTAGAGGAGAACATAAAGGCCAGGAAGGAAAAAAAAGAGCATCACTCACACCTGCCTTAGAGCCACCTTGTTTGATGCCCCCTGAATTAGAAACTGATTTCCAAGGCCAACCATAGGTGAGAATCTGGCTACATTCCAACCTTATCGTGTTTAATGAGGCCTCATGATGAAAACACAAGGCTTCTCCTTGATGGTTTCCTCCTAAGGTAGAGGTTTGAATAAATAAAGGAAGAAAGATTAGAGTAGCTGATTTCAGATAATAAAGCTAGCAATGTATGCTTTGCTAGTGATTGAAATTTAAAATATGAATAGGATTCAGAGGATAAAGGTTAATGTGACACACTATTGCTACGGTTATTGCTAACAGTAGAAAACAGTCATTACTTGTTAACATTTCTAAAGCACTGATATAAGCCACAGGCTATCAGCCCTACTGCTGCTCTCATTATGACAGATTAAATAACAATCATATAAATAATCACTCAGTCCAAAACTTGGTAACAAATTCGACAATGCCAAAAACAAAAACCAAAACCATAGCCTATATGTACACCAATGTTCTTTGCAAAGCTCTTATAAACTACTTTTTCAAAGCTTATTAGGTACCACACTCCCCACCATACCCAGTATCTAGTGAATGGCTTTACATCCATTGGTGTCATTAAAATTGTCCTGACTGTCCATTGTCAGAGGGAAGTGCTTCTTCACCTTTCTGGTGAAGGGAGCTCAGTTTATTTAACTCCTGGCCTCCCTTTGCAACCTGCTTCACCCTTGCCCTTGGGAGATAGTGACTTCTCTGATTGGTAAATTTATCAAGAATATCTCCACTTTGCCATGTGGTTAATTTGATCAATGGGATGTAAATGAAAGTGTGGTATGCAATTTTGAGAATAAGCCCTTAAGAGGAAGTCTTCTCCTCTTTTTTGTTGGCTGAAATGCAAATATGATTGCTGGAGCCAGTGCATAACACAAGGTGGAAGCTGCATAATAGGGACTGGGGAGCCACAACAAGCTAGGAGCTGGGGTCCCCAGCAATTGAAATTACCACACCAGCCCAGACTGCTGTCCCAGACTTTCACCTGAGAAATAAACTTCTACCTCACTTAAGCCCCCGTATTACAGGTTTTCTGACAATTACAGCCACAAAAGAGGAGCAGGGAGTCCAAGAATGCTGGGGGAAAGTGAACAGCCCAGGAAAAAGTCATTAGAGGATACTCAGGGAAATAAGTCCAAATAAAAAGTTTAGTGACCGAGATTAAGCATGAACAAAAGGTATATAAATAAGAGGAAAAAACAAGTATTTGGTGAACCATACTAACAAGTCATGAACTTGTATTTATACACTAAGATTTGTATTCAAGTACATATAATGGGTCCTTGTTAATAAGCATATATATATTAAATGAACATTCATAAAGCACTTAGAAGAGTCCCTGGCACGCAATGAGTATTACACAGCTGCTATTAATTTAAAATAAAATAAATAAGAGTAAATGATGTGATGGTTAATTTTATGTCAACCTAGCTAGACTATGGTGCCCAGTTGTTTGGTCAAACACTAGTCTAGAGGTTGCCATGCAGGTATTTGTGGATGTGGTTAACATTTACACTAAGTTGTCTTTAAGTGAAGCAGATTACCCTCTATAATGTGAGTAGCCCACATTCAATCAGCTGAAAGTAATAAAAGCAAAGACTGAGGTTCCCAAAAGAAGAAATTCCTCAAAACTGCAACATGGAAATTCTGCCTGAGTTTCCAGCCTGCTGGCTTACCCTACAGATTTTCAATTTGCCAGGCCCTACAATCCCTTTAGCCAATTTCTTAAAACAAATAAATTTCTTAAAACAAATAAATTTCTAACTATATAGATATATATAGAGATATAGATATAGACATATAGAGAGAGATCTCATATTGTTTCTGTTTCTCTGAAGAACCCTAATACAAACGGAAAGTGAAAACAGGCCTGTTGTAGAAGTCACTGGAACTCTTTGTTGACAACCAGCAGGTGGGATAAAGGACCCACTAGAACCTTGCTCAGTGCACTGTCACTCCCCATCCTAACCCTACTTTCATGGCCCTGAGGAACAACCTCTACAGAACCTCAAAAGTTCAGTCACCCTCCTTCCCTTGCTGCCATTTTAGAGCAGAAGATGAAAGGGACCACGATGGTCACAGTTCATCCCAGAACTAGCAGTAAATGCTTACAGGTATGGGGTTTCTTTTGGGGGTGATGAAAATGTTCTGGAATAAGACAGTGGTGTTGGCTAAACAACATTGTGAATGTACTAAATTCTACTGAATTGTTCACTTTAAAATAATCAATTTTAGGGTTTTCTGCGGCGGCTGGAGAGGTGGTCAGGGAAGTAGGAACCTCCTGCCAGGGTCGTGGTGGCTTCTTTCCGCTCTGCGGCGGGAAGCGCCTTCCCCACAGGACATCAATGCAAGCTTGAATAAGAAAAACAAATTCTTCCTCCTAAGCCATGGCATATCAGTTATACAGAAATACCACTTTGGGAAACAGTCTTCAGGAGAGCCTAGGTGAGCTCATACAGTCTCAACAGATCACTCCCCAACTTGCCCTTCAAGTTCTACTTCAGTTTGATAAGGCTATAAATTCTGCATTGGCTCAGAGGGTCAGGAACAGAGTCAATTTCAGGGGCTCTCTAAATACATACAGATTCTGCGATAATGTGTGGACTTTTGTATTGAATGATGTTGAATTCAGAGAGGTGACAGAACTTACTAAAGTGGATAAAGTGAAAATTGGAGCCTGTGATGGTAAAAATACTGGCTCCAATACTACAGAATGAATAGAAAAAATATGGCTTTTTTATGCCATCTTCTGTTATTCATTGCTTTCGAAGAGAAGCATAGAAGAGACTTTTTATTTATTCTAGAATTGCAGAAATGACTACACTGTGCTATACCAGAGAATTCCAGTAGAAAGAAACTTATAACTCTGTAGCCTCTTACATTACCTTTATTATACAGCATGAAAAAAATAACTTTTTTTAAATGACAAAAGTTGTTGCCTGCCTAAGAACTTTCTTTAATAAATTCATTTTAAAACTCTGGAAAAAAATAATCAATTTTCTGCTACATAAAATTCACCTCAATAAATTATTTTTAATTATGATTAATAATATGTGAATTTTACCTCAATTTTTTAAAACTGCAAGATAAAAAAAATTTTTTAAAAAAAAGGGAAATATCTCCACCTTCTTCCTCCTGGAAATGAGTTTGCTTGTAGAAAACACAAGATCTCAAGGCAGGGTGCAGTGATTCTTGCCTGTAATCCCAGCATTCTGGGACACCAAGGTGGCTGGACCACTTGAGGCTAGGAGTTCAAGACCAGCCCTGGAAGCATAGTGAGAGCCTATCTCTACAAAAAATAAAATAAAATTAGCCAGGCATGGTGGCACATGCCTATAGTCCCAGCTACTAGGTAGACTAAGGTAGGAAGATACCTTGAGCCCAGAAGTTCGAGGCTGCAGTGAGCTATGATAGTGCCACTGAACTCCAGCTGGGGCAACACAGCAAGATCCTATCTCAAAAACAGCAACAATAAGAAAACAAAAAACACAAGCTTCTTTTGTGCCTCCAAACCCTGAAGCTTATCTGGGAAGCATTTCCTCGTGGGTAGGACAGAGCTCAGTATTAACAACCCACTTGGGTAACAGATATAAAGTCAAGTCAATCAAGTAAGCTATTATCAAAAATGAAAGGGATATTTTGACCTCCATGTGTACTTTTTGTTTCCCACTTTAACAAAGTATGAAAGCTGAAAGAATCCCAGAGCTGATGGTTCCCACTAATGGTGGTTTTCCACACACACTCAGTCTTGTCTCACATGACCACATGTATCCTCGGTACAGAGAGACTGAGCCATTTGGAAGCCTAGCCTGGACTCGTAAGATTTCCACTCTGCTTTTGCAATTCATGCTTTCTCGTTGCTTGGTGTGCATGCTTTCTTAAAGATGAGTAAACCTAAAGCTGGATGCAGCCCACAGTGTCTTGTGACCTTGTGTTTTTGTCTTGTGAGTTGTCGGTTTGAGCAATCTGAGCAGAAAGGGTAGTCAATCAAATCAACTGCTTCAGTTGTAAAATACCATGTCTATTGTTCTGTGAAAGGATAAACATAAGATTCAGATCTCATGAAATTCACACACTCTAATCCAAAACCCAATTCTTTAATTAATTCACTTGAAAAGAGAACATGATATGAAACACTCACATTAGTTCATTTTTTTTTTCTTGCATTTACATCTGTCTCAGGAACCTGGCATGGTGAAATCACAGAAAAGGCAGGACAGTGCACTGGAAAGAGCTTCAGATTTTGAGTTAAAAGTGGGGCTAGTGTTCAAATTTCAGCTCTGTCACTGAATGATCTTGAATAATTATTTAATCTCTGTAAGCCTTAAATCTGTAAAACAGAGATAATAGAGTATTTGCTCTGTTCAACTCTCAGCATTGTTGTGAGGAGCAAACCACTTAACTGTAAAGAGATAAATAAATGAAGGCTATCACATGTTTCAAGCACCTGATTTTCACATGGTCATTTTGGTCTGCTTCAGAAAACCTTTGATCCTGTCTTATCTCATTTATTTATATTAGTCCATAATGGCTATACTGCATGCATAATAAACAGAGGTTTATAAATACTAAACTTTTACTTAGCACCATTATATTTATGTAAGAGATGGAAGCATTAGATTGACATTCCTATAGGTTTTCTTTAAACAAATGTAGCAGTTGTAATTTTGTTCCACTCAGATGCTAAACAACGGTATACATCTGTATTAGTCAGAATTGTCCAGAGAAAAAGAACCAATAGAAGATAATAGAAAGAGATACATATAGATATATATAGAGAGAGTTATTCTGGGAATCAACTCACATAATTATAGAATGCAGGAAGTCCCAAAAATCTGCTGTCCCAGTCTGAGTCTGAAGGCCTCAGAAAGGGATAAGGGGTTGCTATAGTCTGAATGTTTGTGTCCTTCCCAAATTCATATGTTGAAACCACATTACCAATGTGATATTAGGAGGTGGGATCTTGGGGAGGTGATCAGGTGATGAGGGCAGAGTCCTCATGAACGGAATTAATGCCTTTATAAAAGAGGCCCGAGAGACTCCTTGTCCCTTCCACCATGTGAGGTCACAGCTACACGGTGCTATCTATGAAACAGAGAGCAGGCCCTTACCAGACGCTGGCTCTGCTGGTGCCTTGTTCGTGGACTCCCCACCCTCCAGAACTGTAAGAAACAAATTTCTGTTGTTTATGAGCTATCCAGTTTATGGTATTTTGCTGTAGCACCTCAGATGAACAAAGACATGGGTGATAGTTTAAGTCCCAGTCTGAGTCCAAAGGCCCGAGAACTAGGAGCTCTGATGTCAGAGGGTAGGAGAAAATGGATGTTCCAGCTCAAACAGAAAGTACATTTACCCTCCTTGCCTTTTCATTCTATTCAGGTCCTCAAAAGATTGGATGATACAAACATCGTTGGTAAAGCAAATCTCTTCTAGAGGTAAAGGCTAATCTCTTCTGGAAACACTCTCGCAGACACATCCAGAAATACTCAGGAAGGATTTTGACTCCCAATTTCAAATTCTAACTTCATCTATAATTACTACATAAACTATGCATACCCCCAGAGATGAAATTTTTAATAATAAAACAGGGAATGGGTACAGTGGCTCACACCTGTAATCCCAATATTTTGGGAGACAGAGGCAGGAAGACTGCTTGAGGCCAGGAGTTTGAAACCAATCTAGACAACATAGCATGATCCTATCTCTACTTCAAAAAAAAAAAAAGGAATACATGAAAATAAATATATTGCAGGTACAAAGGATTGATTGATTGATTGATTGATTGATTGATTGATTGATTTCTGAGACAGAGTCTTGCTCTGTAGCCCAGGCTGGAGTGCAGTGGCATGATCTCGGCTCACTGCAACCTCTGCCTCCCAGGTCAAGCAATTCTCCTGCCTCAGCCTCCCAAGTTGCTAGGACTACAGGCACGTACCACCATGTCCAGCTTATTTTTGTATTCTTAGTAGAGACACGGTTTCACCATGTTGGCCAGGATGGTCTCGATCTCTTGACCTTGTGATCTGCCCACCTTGGCCTCCCAAAGTGCTGGGATTACAGGTGTGAGCCACCATGCCTGGCCGGAATTTTTATGCTGTAGATATCTATGATGTTATATTTTTTTTAACTACTCAAAAAAAAAGTCTTCAGTATTTTGTTTACATTTCCTCAAAAAATAAAAATAAAGGAATTGTTAATTTTGGTCTGCTTTAGAATTTTATTATCTTCTTACTCAAAAAAGTAATTTTTTAATAAATCTTAAAAAAATTGTAAAGATTAAATTACACCAAACACTTCAGGTTTTCAAGTAAGTGTAACAAACTCCAACAAACTATTGTCTGTCAAGGCTTTTTTTTTTTTTTTTTTTTTTTTTTACAATTTTTACATCATAAAAGCTATATTCTGAATTAGTATTGGTTTTGTGAACAACAGAGTATCTTAGGGATAGAAGTTTGTAATGGTTTGAAGCAAAGATCACAGGTTAGCTATAGAAAAGTGCCATAGGAAACTGGTCTAAACCAAAAACATTTATATCATACAAGGTAAGACAAAATAATATCCCTTTCTACCAGGTCATGTTGAAGCCTTCCTTGAATACCAAAATAGCATATCTACAAATCCCTCTAGAGTACATATATTAATTTGGGACCAAGTCAGAAAAACAAAGCCATATGCTAATTATACATGTTGTTTGCTGTGAGTCACAGTCAAAATTTTAATCTTGCCAACATAATATTAAGACACAGTTGCTCAGGCAATGTGACTGTAGGCCATAATTGAGCCACTCAAATGAAATGCCAGCCAGATTTTTTTCACTCGCTCCTTTGTCATACACCATTTTAAATGGATGGATAAGCTGTCTAGAAGTTTAATTCTGCAGATCAGAGCTGCTCATGTTTAAATTCACCTTTAGTAATTCAATCCTAATGAGAACGTGATTGAAATGTATTTACATTGTCGTTTAGAGCCAGAACATTATGACATAAAGCTGTGTGAAAGGTGTATTTGTGTAATTAGAAATGAATTATGTATGTGACTTAAATTATTACCCATTGCAGTGACAGCTTCTGTCAGCTCATGCAGCAGATTGACAGATTGCAGAAGGAAAAAGGGAAGTCTGGATGCTGTCAGATGCAAGAAAAAACTGCTGGCTCTGCTTTCTTCAGTGTTGAGCACAGCTCCATGCTCAGCAGTTGGCCTAAATAAATACCTTGAAACTGAGATCTATGAGCAAGGAACATGATCATGGTGGTTACAGAAGTAAAAGAGGTAAAGTACCTCATTCATTCATTCAATTACTAAATAGCTATTCTATGCCAGGTCCCATACAAGGTCCTGAGAATATTAGGATAAGATTAAATCCCCATCCTCAAAGGATTCCGCCAAGAGAGAGAGGGAGAGCGTGCAAGTGCATGAGTATATGGACTGGGAGCATAGAGAAAGGGAAAAAGGGAAAATTCTTATGAACAGCACCTCTCACAGAAAAGTTGCTTTATATGTGCAAACCAGGTGTTAAGGTCCTTTAACATGTGGATAAAATGAGTCTAAACCCCCACAAATCCCTGGCTTGTCGAAGTCCAAAGTCTTCCTCAATTCCCAGAGGGCTGTCTTCTAAACTTCTCAGCCTCTGAGATCCCATGCCACATATGCTACCTTTATTCCATGTGACATGGGTTCTCCCATGAAATTCAGCCTCTTCTGAAATTTCTACTGCAAAATCACTCTCATGCAGGATATTGGAAGATTTCAGAGTAAGGCAGAGAGATGGATGGAAGGTTACTTCCCACATTACTTGGCAAACAAACAACTTTATGGAGAACAACAGTTATCTACTATAAAAATAGGGCCCAGCACCCTTACCTAAGGAGCTGAAATGGTCCTTTGACAGATTTGTCTTCAATAGAGATAAGGGTGCTGGGTCTTTCTACCCAGCATCCACCAGTCACCAAATGTCAGCCAACCAGGGAAGGAGCATAATCTTGGGTGAGGCAGATCCTCTCAGCTGAGGGCTATTCTTGGGGAAGATTTTGGTTATAGGTGGTCCACAGGTGATGCTTCTTCTGGCAGCTGGGGAAACACGCTCCTTGGTTCTGAAAGGGGCAATCTGGGCAGCACACCCTTGCATCCACCACAGTTAAGAGAGGCAGCAGTTGCAGAGTGGCTGGAACTATGTGAATTAAATAAATTAATTAATTAAATAAATAAAATTAAAAAAAAGACAGGCAGAATTACCTGTCCTTTATCAATGTTTTTTAAGTACTTTATGCCTGAAAAGAATATGATGCAAGATAGATATTGATAGTTCAGTCCAGCAACATAGTGAGACCCTCTCTCTTAAAAAAAAAAAAAAAAAAAAAAAAGTTATATGTAAAGCCTCATACATGAATTCTACACATGGGGCCAAGAAACACCATTTTTACTTATTATTAGTTGGCTACTTCCTCACTGACAAATTTGGTCCCAAACTGCCTGTTTATGAATCCTAGATGTACAGCTAGCTACCCAGGTATAGCACTACAAATTAAAAGAATTCATCCTTGATTATACATAATTGAGTATTTCACACCTCAAGACAACACAGGTATAACCCATTTTATTGTGGTTCCCAGGATTTTTTTAAATTGAAGGTTTCTGACAACCCTGCATCAAGCAAATGAGTGACACTTTTCCCCAAAATGTGCTCACTTCATGTCTTTGTCACATTTTAGTAATTCTTGCAATATTTCAAACTTTGACATTATTATTATATGTTAGGGTTATCTGTGATCAGTGATCTCTGATATTACTGTTGTAATTGTTTTGATGCACCATAACTTATGCCCATGTAAGATAGCAATCTTAATCAAGAAATGTTGTGTGTGTTCTGACTGCTCCACCAACTGTTGGTTACCCCACCTCTCTCCCTCTCCTTGGGCCTCCCTATCCCCTGAGACATAATGATATTGAAATTCAGTTAATTAATAATCCTGAAATGGCCACTAAGTGTGCAAGTGAAAGGAAAAGTCATGTATTTTTCACCTTAAGTCAAAAGCTACACAGAATTAAGCTTAGTGAGGAAAGCATGGTGAAGGCCAAGACAGGCTGGAAGCTAGGACTCTTGCATCAGTTAGCCCTAGGACTCTTGCATCAGTTAGCCAAGTTCTGAATGCAAAGAAAAAGCTCTTAAAGGAAATTACAAGTGAACACACAAATGATAAGTGAAGCAGCTTTATTGCTGATATGGAGAAAGTGTTAATGGCCTGGAAAGAAGTGTAAACCAGCCACAATATTCCCAAAGCCTAATCCAGAGCAAGGACCTAAATCTCTCCAGTTCCATGAAGGCTGAGAGAGGTGAGGAAGCTGCAGAAGAGTTTGAAGCTAGTGTAATATTTAAGGAAAGAAGCTGTCTCCACATCATGTAAGTGTAAGGTGAACAGCAAGTGCTGATGGATAAGCTGCAGCAAGTTATCCAGAAGTTATCCATCAATGATCTAGCTAAGATCATTGATGAAGGTGGCTACACTAAACAACAGATTTTCAATGTAGAAGAAACGGCCTGCTATTGAAAGATGATGCCAGCTAGGACTTTCATAGCTGGAGAACATAAGTCAATGTCTGACATCAAAGCTTTGAAGGACAGGCTGACTCTGTTTGGGACTAAAGCAGCTAGTAGCTTTAAGTTGAAGCCACCTTCCAAAAATCCCAGAGCACTTAAGAATTATGCTAAATCTACTCTCCCTCTACTCTAGAAATGAAACAACAAAGCCTGGGTGACAGCACATCTGTTTAAAGTCTGGGTTACTGAATATTTTAAGCCCACAGTTGCAACCTACTGCTCAGAATGAAATATTTCTTTTAAAATATTACTGTTCATTGGCAAGGCACCTGGTAATCCAATGGTTCTGATGGAGATGTACAAGGAGATCAATGTTGTTTTCATGCCTGTGAACACACCATCCATTTTGCAGTACATGGGTTAAGCAGTAATTTCAACTTTCAAGTCATATTATGTAAGGACTGCATTGTGTAAAGCTAGCTATGACCATATAGACAGTGATTCCTCTGATGGATCTGAGCAAAACCAATGGAAAACCTTCTGGAAAAGAAACACCATTTGCAATTCATGGTAGGATATCAATATAACAACATTAACAGGAGTTTGGAAGAACTTAATTCCAATCCTTATAACTGACTTTGAGGAGTTCAAGATTGCAGTGGAGGAAGTAACTGAAGATGTGGTGGAATCAGCAAGAGAACTAGAATTAAAAGTGGAGTCTGAAGATTTGACTGAATTGCTATAATCTCATGACCAAACTTGAGCAGATGAGGAGTTACTTCTTATAGGGAAGCAAAGAAAGTAGTTTCTTCAGATGGAATCTACTCCTGGTGAAGGTGCTGTGAACATTGTTGAAACTACCACAAAGGATTTAGAATATTCATAAACTTAGTTGATAAAGCAGTGGCAGGTTTCAAGAGGATTGGCTCCAATTTTGAGAGTTTTTACTGTGGGAAAAATACTATCAAATAGCATCGCATGCTACAGAGAAAGTTTTTGTGAAAGGAAGAGTCAATTGATGTGGCAAACGTTGCTGTCTTGTTTTCAGAAATTGTCACAGCCGCCCCAACCCTCAGCAACCTTCACCAGGTTCCTGATCAGTCAGCAGTCATTGACATCAGTGTAAGACCCTCTACCAGCAAAAAGATATCAGGCCGGGCATGGTGGCTCATGCTTATAATCCCAGCACTTTGGGAGGCCAAGGCAGGTGGATCACCTGAAGTCAGGAGTTCAAGACCAGCCTAACCAACACAGTGAAACCCTGTCTCCACTAAAAATACAAAAATTAGCTGGGTATGGTGGCGGATGCCTGTAATCCCATCTGCTTGGGAGGCTGAGGCAGGAAGAATTGCTTGAACCCAGGAGGCAGAGGTTGCAGTGAGCCAAGATCGTGCCACTGCACTCCAGCCTGGGTGACAGAGCAAGACTCCGTCTCAAAAAAAACAAAAAAAAAAGACATCAACTCACTAAAGTCTCAGATGACCGTTAGCATTTCCTGGCAAATTATTTTTAAATTAAGGAAAATACATCATTTTTCGGACATGATACTGTTGCATACTTAGTAGACTATAGTATAAACATAACTTTCATATGCACTAGGAAACCAAAAAAATGTGTTACTCACTTTATTGTGATATTCATTTTATTGCAGTGGTCTGGAGCCAAACCTGCAATATCTCCAGGGTATGCCTGTATTTTCTGTCTAAAGGAAATTTTCCTAAATGGAAACAAAAGCTAATTACAGAAGCCCCAGTTGGAAATTAAATTAGTAACTCCTTTTCTTTGCAAGCTTCAGTCTTCTAAAGCTTGCTTTGTACATTAAAACTCTTCTTTTTTTTCTTTTAAGATGGGGTCTTGCTCTGTCACCCGATGGATATTGGATCATATCCAATCATAGTTCACTGCAAACTCAAACTCCTAGGCTCAAGCAATCTTCCTGCCTCAGCCTCCCAAGTAGCTGGAACTACAGGCATGTGCCACCATACCTGGCTAAGTTTATTTTTTAGAGACAGAGCCTCACTATGTTGCTCAGGCTAGTCTCAAACTATTGGTCTCAAGCAATCCTCCTGCCTCTACCTACTAAGTAACTAGGATTACAAACTGCAGCCACTGTGCACAGCTAAAAAAACACTCTTTTCAATGTCAAAAATTACTCCAGATAACCCTTAAATGATGGTATTTGAACCTTTATGCAGTGCATAAGCAATATTTGGTGGACATGGCTTTATAAACTGCATGTCTGAGGTCCCAAACTAGGAACTAGTGCTCTAAAGTGTTCCCAAACCCTTCATCTCCCGCACTAACCTACTGACTTTTCTCACTCAAACTGCCCTGCAGCAACTATTACATCCAACATCTTTAGCATTTGCAATCCTAGCCTCTCATTCTCTTTCTCCTTTGAGCTACATTTTTTTTTTTTTTTTTTTTTTTTGAGACGAAGTCTTGCTCTGTCGCCCAGGCTAGAGTGCAGTGGCCGGATCTCAGCTCACTGCAAGCTCCGCCTCCCGGGTTCATGCCATTCTCCTGCCTCAGCCTCCCGAGTAGCTGGGACTATAGGCGCCCGCCACCTTGCCCGGCTAGTTTTTTGTATTTTTTAGTAGAGACGGGATTTCACCGTGTTAGTCAGGATGGTCTCGATCTCCTGACCTCGTGATCCACCCGTCTCGGCCTCCCAAAGTACTGGGATTACAGGCTTGAGCCACCGCACCCGGCCTGAGCTACATTTTAAACTTACCAAGTTTTTCAGTTGTTTCAAACATCTGTCTAATATTTCTAATCAGATTAGTTTTCCCAAAGACAGAGACTAAGTATTTTTACCTTTTTATATTCCTCATAACAATTTCTCAGTAAATACTTAATGAAAGTATATTAATCAAGGAATTATTAACAATCATACAATGATAGAAGCACATCTTTAATTTTTCATTTAAACATTTAATATTTACAAAAACTTAAACCACTCAATTTTGACTGCTGTATCAAAAGTGATATATTTTGCAACACCCATTATAATTTAAATAATTCTATTAATTTTCAAAAAGTACATTTAATTACCATACTAATTTTCAAAAGAAGAGCAATGGAATGTCATGAAGTAATCTTTCATTATGTGCCAGTAGCTTGAGTGGTTATATTCTGAAAAATGAATGACACATTTTCTGTTATTCTTTCAAGAAAAGGATCTGTAAGATTTAAATGAGCTCCAGAAAAATGTTTCCATTGCTTCAGCTGGGACATAGAAAGAGGTTTCGGGGAGTTAGATTTCTGGTGATGTGGACCAAGTTGACAATCTCTAGAGACAACGAATTTTTCCAATGAATCACCTGCAATAAGTAAAACAATGAGAAAATCCTTAGGCAAGCCAATATCCTACTAAATACAGTACTTTTTTGTTTTATGATACTTCGTTTATGTGATTTATTACATTTGATCACCATGGTTCAAGTAAAGACAAATTCATTCATTCTTTTTACAAACATTTATAAATTATTTACTATGTACTGATTTAAACAGTAAAGGTAAAATGATGAAGAAACACAGGCATGGTCTCTGACTTAAAGGACCTTACAGTCTAGTGGGAGCGATATACATTAAATAAATAATCACCAAAAAAAATGTATTACAAGTTCAAAATCCCTTGCCTAAAACCTGTGGGGCCAGATATGTTTCCAAATTCAGAATATAATTCGAACAATCTGGGTCAGCATTCCATAATGAAACTCATTAACATTCTGTGGCAAGTCATAGTGTTACAAAATGAGTTAAATAAAAACTATTGATAAACTCACATCAATTTAGGTAAGGTTTTGCCACAAATAATTTTGTCACAAATTTATGAAGAAAAAAAAATCTTTTGAGCTTTCTAGATTTCAGAATTGAAGATAAGGGACTGTGGAGCTGAATTACAAACAGAGGTAAGGGTATGAAGGAAAGATACAGAGAACTACCTTACATATGACAAGAGAAGCAGACTTGGTCTAGAAGGTAAGTGAAGGGCACCCTGAGGAAATATTCTATTACGATCTGAAAGATGAGGAGGAAAGAACTAGATGGGGAAGAAAGATAAAGTATTCCACGATAAGCACATTAAAAAGCTATGAAAAGAAAGGGGCACTGGCATAGTCAAGCAATTGATAGGAGCCTATGCAATGAGAGCCTATAGAGTAAAAGCAAAGAATAATGCAAGAGAAGTTAAGTAATGCAAGGTGATGCAAGTATTCAAGGGCTGGATTATGCAAAACATGAATAGCAGAGGCCAGCCGTTATTCACCAAATCCATTTCTCTTTCCTCCAGGGCACTTAGTCACATTTCTCAGCCTCCCTTACAGTTAGAAACTGCCACTGTGTCTGGCCTATGGAATGCAGCTATGTCACTTCCAGATCTGAACTATAAACATACTTCAAACTGAACAATTTTCTACTTTATCTCTTCTCTCATTGCTGGCTGGCAGATACAGGGGAACTATAAACATACTTCAAACTGAACAATTTTCTACTTTATCTCTTCTCTCATTGCTGGCTGGCAGATGCAGGGGAATCCAGCAGAGGACTCTAAGGTCCAAAGGGATGGAAGAGCTCCAAGTGGAAGAACCCTGGATCACAAATTTAGCTTATGAAAGGCTGTCCACTAAATGCCCACAATGACCTGTTACACAAATGAGAAACATATTTCTATTGTGTTAGACCATTGTGCTTTTTTAGTTTCTTGTTACAGCATTTAGACTGCCCTAACTTACCAATTTAAAGATTTTAGTATCTATCCTAAGAGCAACAGGAAGCTATTGGAGGTTTTATTTTTTTAACCTTTTAATTATGGGAAATTTCAAATAAATATAATATATATATAGCATGTATCATTTCACTAATAACCATTTCATTCTACATTTCTAAAAGATAAACACTTCTTTGAAATTTTATCACACCTAAAAGAAAAGCCTCAAGTCATTCCTTAATATCATCAAATCCTTGTCAGTGTTCATAATCATTGAGGTTTTAAGAAAAGAGATGACAAGATTGCTTCAAAAATTAGAAGACAATAGAATAACACCTGCAAAGTACTGACCAAAAAAACCTCTGGCTAACTAAGAGCCAGTATTAGGCCCTTGTTAAAAATAAAAAATTAAAAGACAGTAGAAATAAATAAAAATACCTTAATAATTATAAATGCAAACAAATTAAATATTCTCACTAAAACAAAATATCAGACTGGACAAAAAATAAAATCCAGCTTTATGCTGGTGATAGCAGATACCTAAAACATAAGAACATAGACAGATTTAAGGTAAACAGATGGGAAAAAATAGACCAGACAAATCCTAACGATAAGAAAGCTAGTTTAATATGTTAAGACAAAATAAAACAAAAGGCATTAGGGATAAGGCAATCACTACATAACAATAAAATAGAGAAACCATAATGAAAAACAAATTTCACAAGGAAGATATAAAATATATGAAGCAGAAAATGATAAAATAACAACAGTTTTGTCTAATCCACCATCATAGTTTCATAATTTAATATATTTATTTGAATAATAGATATATCTAACAAAAAATTAGGTTGTTAATGTTTTAAATGGGCAAACAATATGAAGAGATGGTTCACATAAAGGAAGTATGGTTCTTAAACTTAGGAAAACGCTCAGCTTCATTCATAATAAGAGAATAGCATATTAAAACTATACCGATATATTATTTTCTTCTATCAGATTGGCAAAAATACAAGCATTTGATAATCCACTAACCTGGCAAGGCTATGGGAGAATAGACATTCTAGTGTATTTCTGGGGGTGTGTAAATTGACACAACATCCAACAAAGGGCATTTTGGCAGTATCTATCAAAATTACAAATGTACATATTCTCTGACTCAGCAATACTAAAAATTTACCTTATAGGTATACTTGAAGATATTCAAAATGATACATGAATAAAATACACACCTATGGGAAATAACCTAATTGTACATCTGTGGATGATATGGTTTGGCTCTGTGTCCCCACCCAAATCTCATCTTGTAGCTCCCATAACTCCCACGTGTTGTGGGAGGGACCCGGTGGGAGATGATTGAATCATGGGGGCAGGTCTTTCCTGTGCTGTTCTTGTGATAATGAATGGGTCTCACTAGATCTGATGGTTTTAAAAATGGGAGTTGCCCTGCACAAGCTCTCTTTTTGCCTGCCACTATCCATGTAAGATGTGACTTGCTCCTCCTTGCCTTCTGCCATGATTGTGAGGCCTGCCCAGCTATGTGGAACTGTGAGTCCAATTAAACCTCTTTTTTTTGTAAACTGCCCAGTCTCAGGCTTGTCTTTATCAGCAGTGTGAAAACAGACTAATATAGTGGGGGATAGATAAATTATGATATATCTATATACTGGAAGATTATATAGCTGAGGAAAAAAAAGATTGAGGAAACTCTGTAACAATACGGAAAGATCTCAAGATACGCTATTGAGTGAAAAAAGGTACAGAAATATACGTATAACATGCTATAATTTATTGGGAGGAAAACTGGGCAATATATATGTAGAGTGGCTTATATATGCATACATATATATCTGGAAGGATACACAAAAAAACTAATAGTGGTGGTTTCTTTTGATGTAGAAGGCTAAAAACTAGGGAGATAAGGGTAGAGTGGGAGGAAGAGTTTTCACCATGTACATTTTATATTTTTAAATAATTGAGTCATGTAAATGTATTACCAATTCAAAAGTTAAATTAGTCATTTTTGAAATCTATAAAAGAAAAAATGGATTATATAACAAAATCTGGCTAATATGACAGAATTCTGCAGTAGACAATTGAGAGGATATACATGATTTCCATGCACAAAAGAAACATTTACAAAAAATGACCACATACTAGACCATACCCCAAGTCTCTATAATTACCAAAGAATCCATATTACGGATTCTATTTCTGACTACAGAGCATTAGCAAGAATTTGGTAACAAAAACTAAAATACATTTTAAAGCATACTTTTAATAACTCATGAGTCAAAGAAGAAATCATAATGAAAAAACAAAATATTTAGAAATGAATAATGAAAAACTGTATATCAAAACTACGGGCAGCTTAGAGAAAAATGTATAGTCTTAAATATCCACTTCTTTGAAGAAAAGACTGAAAAATCATTAAGCTAAGTATTAAACGTAAATATTAGAAAAAGAACATTAGAGTAAATACAAGGAAAAAGGAGAAGAGAAATTATTAAAACAGGAAAAAATTTAATAGGGAGGATAAAGTGTTAATACTTTTAATTACCAAAATGGTTCTGAAGAAAGAGAAAATCTGAAAACATCTCTCTGAAGTTTAAATTCTACCCACTAAAAAATAAAAATATATACATATTTTAGCTACTATAAATATTAAATATTGTTATAATTATATATTGTGCATGCTTATATTTATTATATTTAGTTATTAGTTATATATTTATATATAAATATGACACATAACTAATAAATATGATATATAATTTATGACAAATAACTAATAAACTAATAAGCTTCTATTGTACCTAAAATGAAATATTTACATAAACAAACATTTACATAAAAAAGAAACATCTATATAAAATATATTTTATGTTTACATAAAATCTAAATTCTTCCATCTCAGTCTTATATAGTCTAACTTCTTCAACCTATCTTAATATAATTTATCAAGTAACTTTCAACTACTAGACATTGATTGCTCAAGTCCTACTCCTGATTTAGTTCCTTTTTGAATGGTGTCTATTCTGGAGGGTAAATTTTCAGCTTTACTTAAGCAGCACTAGCAGTTACATGAAGTACTGAGAAGTATGGTGGCCCATGCTTCTGAGTGCCTCAGAAAATATGACCCCATTATGAATAAATTCTGTACAACATAAACAACAAGATTATTCTGTCAACTGTGTTTTTTTGTGGAAGAGAAATAGGGATTAAAACCATTTTTCTGGCTGGAAGCGATGGCTCACACCTCTAATCCCAGCACTTTGAGAGGCTGAGGTGGGCAGATCGCTGGACCCCAGGAGTTCAAGACCAGTGTGAGCAACACGAAGAAATCTTGTCTCTACAAAAAATACAAAAATTAGCCACGTGTGGTGGTGTACACCTGTAGTCCCAGCTACTCAGGAGACTGAAGCTGGAAGATTGTTTGAACCCAGGAGGCAGAGATTGCAGTGAGCCATGATTGCGCCACTGTACTCCAGCCTGGGTGACAGAGCAAGAGTCAGACCTTGTCTCGGAGAAAAAAAAAAAATTCTAACTCCAAAGCCGTTACACCAGGATTTGAAAGATTTTCCTAAATAAGTTCAATTTTTCACAAGTGAGTCAGAAATAAAAAGCTAAAATTGAGAGACTAAGATTCTACTGAATATTTTCACAATATCTCTATCTGGCAGCTGCCCTATGAGCTGAGAAAAAAATAAAACTAACATATGCAAATGGTAAATATTATAAAGTTATTCTTTAAATATTTTCAACTGCTAATGAGAAATAAATTAACTTTACTACATAGTTACAGAATTAAAATATAACTAACCTGTATGAACTTCTCCTGTACACTCACAGTCAAGCAGGTCATGAGTAACACAATCTGAACTTTCATGTAATGTGAACAAATTTTTAAGTTCTTCTACTGAAAACTGAATATGTTCAGATGTCTTGGTGAGGTCAACAACTGCCCCACAAAGACCTTGCTTACTGATCTGCCTTTGATAGATCTTTTCTTCTATTGTACCTAAAGAGAAAACATTCATCAGATTTCCTTCAGATCTTTATGTTCATTGTTTTTGTTGGGTAAAATGTTTATTAACATACTAGTTAACAAAATAACAATATATTCCTGACACTGAAGCACAGGCTAACAAAAAATAATTTTAATTATTCAAAGGGTATACATTTTTTGTCACACTGAAGGGTTGTTACCTGTGGTGAGGAGTCTGTAAATATGTACAGGATATTTCTGACCGTCTCTCCATACTCTAGACATTGCCTATAGAAAATAAGGGAGAATTCTGAGAGTACAGTAGAAACTGATGGCTCTTTCCACATATGCAATTTGCACAAATATGTTTTAAATAAGGAATTCTGTATTTTACATATAGCTTCAAAAAACATCCCGGGTGTGCCAAGTATGCCCTACTTCATAGCTTTTTCTTAGCAGAAAGAAAGGGATGAGTGAACACTTACTATGGTACTATAAAATAACTACAGGGGTATCATGCAACAGTGAGAGAACATATCTTCATCAATGGGACAGTGAGTATGGACAGCAAGAATGGAAAGAACCAAGTGTAGCATGGGCTTGGTGGTTCATTCTCAGTCCAAATAGCTAAAGATTTGCCCCTGAAAAGTACCTAGGATACAAGTAATCAGCTAAGGCTCTAGGTGGATCCCTGTGGTTTAAAGATTTATCAATGATACTGTGCAATAAAGTGTTGATGTTCAAACTCTGCACATTTCAAATAAAAATCTGGCCTTCAACCAACTTCTAAGAGATCATCTCTAGGCCTTTGGAATATCCTGTCTGATATGCGTGTCTGTTTACTGGAAGCCTTGGGCAACACCAGATAGTTTATGCTAGCAATGTGATATGGTGGGGTCTTGGGCCATGTAGTTTGATTTCTGGAGGCTAAAGACTGATTAACTAAGGTCAGTCATGCAGGTGTTCCATGTCTACAGGACTAACCCCAAACAAATTCTGGACACCAAGACTTGGGTGAACTTCCCTGGTTGACAATATTCTATATGCACTGACACTCACCAATGCTGACAGAATTAAGTGTTGTCCATAAAACTCCACTGGGAGAAAACAACTGGAAGCTTGTGCCTGATCTCTCTTGGACTCTGCCCTGGACTCAGTATCTTTTCCTTACCGATTTGAGTATCCCTTACTATAACGTAACATAACTGTGAGTATAGCTGCTTTTCTCAGTTGAGTCCTTCTAGTGAATCATTAAACCTGAGGGTTGTCTTGGGATCCCCTAATGCACACACCAACTGAGGTGCAAAACTACAGGTAGAAAACTCAAGACACAAAAAAGAAGGACTGTACTCTAAAGAAAACCAAAGGCTTCTCAAATATTTTCCTAAATACGTTACTTTTATACCCTCACTGTAGCCTGCATAAACACTAATCATAGCATCCTTAACACTTTATTGTCTTCACCTGATGGTCATGAACATCCTAAAGGCCCAACTCTGCAGTAAACTAGAACCTGGAGGCATACAGGTTTAGGTCTGAATCCTGCCTCTGCATCTTACAAGCTGTGAGATCTAGAATAAGCTTCCATATCTTCATCTTTAAATGGGACTACTAATATCCATCCTTGTAGGCTTGTTAGGAAGATTAAATAGATGGAAAGCGCTTAGCAGAGTGCCTCATGCAAATAAGGGCTCTTTATGCAGTGGTTATTATATATCATCATCATCTTTGTATCCTCAATAGGCATGGTATCCTCAGGCATTCAATAATATCTATTTAATGCATAAATATTCCTACCTGAATATCAGTGGCTGGATTCCAATCAATGTCATAGAGAATTAAGTGAGATCCTCCAATAAGGTTAAGTCCTACACCACCAGCTTTTGAACTTAACAAAAAAATAAAAACAGAAGAGTGCTGACTATTAAAGCCATCAACAATCTGCTGCCTTTGAGAGATTGGTGTTTGTCCATCAAGTCTTGTATAAGCATATCCATGACGCTTACATACTTCTTGTAAAATATTCAAGGTTTGTGTATAGTTGGATACCAACACCACCCTGTCAATCAAAAAGAAAAATTCTTTAGATAAATTTAAAGGCAGCATTAAATTTTCTTAGTTGAAAGAAAATACCACAATATTATCACTGACATTGAGAGAACATGCAACAATGACCTAGTACAATTAAAACACAGGTACTCCTACATATTCCATTTAAAGTCAATATCTAAACTTCCAGTTTTAAGACAGCGTGGCAAAGACCTTTCTGCCTTCTTCATCTCTCTGAGGTTCACTCTAAAAACTGCAAGAGAATGAGCAAAATGCAAAAATGAACAGAAACTAACTATGAAGATATCTGAAAACAAAAAGCATAGTGAAGCAGTAACCTGCTTAGGAGTATACAGGTGATACCTAAATGCCCGAAGAGGGAGATTCCAATAAGAAACAAATGAAAGTTCATTTGCACCACAGAATCTTGCCAAGGTACCTTAGAAGGAAGGAGTTTAGACTGGAACTATTAAAACGTTGGTACACAGAACCCAGGCCCTGCTCCTATGTGATCAGTTGACTTTTCTTTCTCAAATAAAGTATTTATTATCTGGAGAAAATAAACCAAAGACACTTAGACCAGGGAACTGACTATAGAAGGCAGGAGAGCCAATGTAGTGGCTTATGCCCATAGCCCCTGCTGCTCAGGAGGCTGAAACAGGAAGATCACTTGAATCCAAGAGTTTCAGTCCAGCCTGGACAATACAGCAAGACCCTGTCTTTAACAACAACAACAACAACAACAAAATGTGTTAATGAAAGTCTAGATACTGAATAAGATCCCTCTACCCTTTTCCTGTCAACTACCAGAATACCAACAGCCAGGCACCCCACATGCCAGTCCAAGGAAGACATTACTAAAGGATTCATCTATGGAAATACTTAAATGATTCCACAGAAAAGATCCACAGATAGGGAGTCCCCAAATTAAAAAGCCAGCTTGCTGCCTGATTACCCAATGATGGTTATTAGTCAACGAGCCCTGCCTATCCATACAGTGTTCAATTAATGTTTTACTGCTTCACTGTTAACTGTGGACACCAAGGAACATCAGCTATTTGAAGTGAGCTTCAACATGAAAAGGAAAAATCAAAATAAACAAAAAACCTGAATTAAACAGAACAATGAAAAAAACAGAAGATAACTCTCTGAAAATAATTAATGTCCTCAAACAAGAGCTATCTATCGTTCAATGGAAGAGGATGCAATTTTTCAAAAGGAACAATCAAGAATTAGAAAAATAGCTTAGAAATGTAAAATGATAGACAAAATAAAGTTTTAACACGAGAACTTTAAGATAATAATATGAGAGTTTGCCAGGAAATACATTAAGAAGAAAAAGTGATGACCAGTAGGAGAGAAAAAAAGAATTAGAGAATCAACTCATGAGGTTCAATATCTGACTGACAGGAATTCCAAAGAAAACACGAAATTGTTTTAAGAGAGAGAAAGGATACTTCCCAGACATGGAGACTTCAGATAAAAAGGACCTACTAAAAAGTTCCCAGCTCAATTAATAAAATGAAGACTCATATTAAGGCATATCAAGATTATAACTCAAAGTATGAAGAATGAATAAAAGTTGCTCAATGTTTGATGAAGAAAAATAGGTCATATGCAAAAGAATCGAAATTTGAAAATCATCAGACTTCTCAAAAGCAACTCTAGAAACTAGAAGACAACATGTAAAGCAATGTCTTCAAAATTCTAAGGGAATACTATTTTGATCTAGAAGTTTATGACAAGGGAAGTTGTCAGTCAAGTGCTAGGGTAGAATAAAGAGTTTCAGATGTGTAAGAAGTCAAAAAGATTAATCTTCCATCTTTCTTTCTTAGGAAACTACTGTGAGATGTGCTCCAGCAAAATGTGAAATTCAGAAAACAGAAAACCAACACAGAAGAGGAAAAAAGTGAATTTATAAGTTAATATGATTTGGCTCTGTGTCTCCACCCAAATCTCATCTTGAATTATAATCTCCATAATCCCCATGAGTTCAGCAAGGGACCAGGTGGGAGGTGACTAAATCATGGGGGCAGTTTCCCCCATGCTGTTCTCGTGATAGCAAATGAGTTCTCACAAGAGCTGATGGTTTTATAAGGCAGTTTTCCCTGCTCTTGCTAGCTCTCTCTTTCCTGCCAGTCTGTGACGAAGGTCTTCGCTTTCCCTTTGCCTTCTGCCATGATTATTAAGTTTCGTGAGGCCTCCCCAGCCATGACCTGTGAGTCAATTAAACCTCTTTCCTTTATAAATTACCCAGTCTCAGGTATTTCTTTATAGCAGTGTGAAAACAGACTAATGCATAGGTGATGGCTTTTTAAAAGTCCCAGGATGCCGGGCGTGGTGGCTCACGCCTGTAATCCCAGCACTTTGGGAGGCTGAGGTGGGTGGATCACCTGAGGTCAGGAGTTTGAGACCAGCCTGGGCAACATGGTGAAACCCCATCTCTACTAAAAATAAAAAAATTAGCCAGGTGTGGTGGCATCTGCCTGTAATCCCAACTACTTGGGAGGCCGAAGCACGAGAATCACTTGAACCCAGGAAGCAGAGGTTGGAGTAAACCGAGATCACACCACTGTACTCCAAGGTCAGGAGACCATCCTGGCTAACATGGTGAAATCCTGTCTCAACTAAAAATACAAAAAATTAGCCAGGTGTGGTGGCAGGTGCCTATAGTCCCAGCTACTCAGGAGGCTGAGGCAGGAGAATGGCATGAACCCGAAGGCAGAGCTTGCAGTGAGCCGACGTCGCGCCACTGCACTACAGCCTGGGCAACAGAGCAAGACTCCATCTCAAATAAATAAATAAATAAATAAATAAATAAATAAATAAATAAGTCCCAGGATGACAGCTGTGTAGCAAGATTAGAGATCAGTTCAAATTGTAGCAGGAAGACAGAGGACTTACAGAGGAAAGACAAAGAAAATACAGAGACACCTAGAGACCACAATGGTACCCCGTTATCTGCAGATCTGCTTTCCACTGTTTCAGTTACCTGCAGTCAACCTTGGTTCAAAAATATTACACACAGTAAGGTATTTTGAGAGAAAGAGAGAATGCACATTCACATAACTTTCACTGCAGTATACTGTTATGATTGTTCTATTTTATTACTAGTTATTGTTGTTAATCTCTTACTGTGCCTAATTTATAATTTTATCACTGGTATGTATGTACATGAAAAAACAATCCATATAGGGCTTGGTACTATCTGTGGTTTCAGGCATGCATTCCGGGTCTTGGAATGTATTCCCGAGGATAAGATAGGGATTCCCGAGGATAAGATGGGGATTCCCAAGGATAAGATGGCCAAAAAGCACATTAAAAGATGCTCAATATCACTAATTATTAGAGAAATACAAATCAAAACAATAATGATATACTACCTCCCACCCACTAGGATGACTATTATCAAAAAAATAGAAAGTAACAAAGATGGTAAGGAGATAGAGAAATTTGAACCCTGTGCACTGTTAGTGGAAATGAAAATGGTGCAGTCCACTATGAAAAACAGTATGGCAGTACTTCCAAATATTAAAAATAGAATTACCATATGACCCAACAATTCCACTTCTGGATTTATACCCAAAAGAATTTAAAGCAGGATTTTGAAAAGTTATTTGTACACCCATGTTCACAGCAACATTATTCACAACAGCCAAAAAGTGGAAGCAACCCAAGTGTTCATTAATAGATGAATGGATAAACAAAACGTGGTATATACACACAATGGGATATTGTTTAGCCTTAAAAAGGGAATTCTGACACATGCTACAACATGGATACACCTGGAGGACATTATATTAAGTGAAATTGGTCAGTAACATAAAGAAAAAAAAACTATATGAATCCACTTACATGAGGTATCTAGAACAGTCAGAGTCAGAGGGTAGAAGGGTAGTTCAGGTGTTAAGGGAGGGGAAAGTAAGGAGTTGGTATTTAACAGATATAGCATTTCAGTTTCGTTTGCAAGATGCAAAGAGTTCTGAACATTGGTTGCACCAGAATGTGAATGTACTTAACACTACAGAATTATACACACAAAAATCGTTAATCTATGTTATGTCTATTTTACCACAATTTTTTTTAAAGAAAGGGCCATCTCTTCAGATAATGTGAAGCAACAGAACAAAGACCTAGCCTATGCCACTTATGAAAGTGTAGCTTCTCCTCAAATGAAACATGGTAGGATTTCAGTTTCTTAGGGACCCACAAGGACCATCAATGACCATCACACTTATAATCCCAACACTTTGGGAGGCCGAGGTAGGCAGATTGCTTGAGCTCAGGAGTTAAGAGACCAGCATGGGCAACATGGTGAAACCCCATCTCTACAAAAATACAAAAATTAGCAGGGAGTGATAGCACATTCCTGTAATCCCAGCTATTTGGGAAGATGAGGTGGGAGGATCGCTTGGGCCTGGGAGGCCAAGGCTGCAGTGGGCCAAGATCGCACCACTGCACTCCAGCCTGTGCCCCAGAGTGAGACCCTGTCTCAAGATAAAGAGAACCCCAACTTCAATCCCCAAATATTATTTTTATTTTTCTTAACCATTATATTTTTCTTCATTCCTTTCTTCCTTCTTGCCACAAGAGGGAACTTTCCCCTATGACATCTTCAAAGATACATTCTCACACCTATATTCAAACTGTATCTCTTCTCATTTCCTCTAAAACTCTTTTCACTCATTATCCTTTGTCCAATAACAACCAACTATCCCGCCCACCCTTCAGAGAAGAGAAAAAAAAATCCAGTTAAAAAAATAATAATAAGATATAAATAGAAGCTGAAGTGAACGTCTGTACTCTTAAACTGGGTCACAATCTGCATATATACATCTCACATGTCCTTTTGCACATATCAAATATTATCTAATAAAACATGTAAGAAGAGCTCCATTAGAGGTAGGTACAGCATGCTATGAGAGTACAGAGGAGGGGAATCTAAATCTGAGACAGGAGAAAGCATGTGAGCTTAGTCTTGTTGTTGTTGTTGTTGTTGTTTAGAAAAGGGGTCTCAATGTGTCACCCAGGCTGGCCTCCAATGCCTGGCCTCGAGCAATCCTCCCACGTTATCCTCCCAAAGTGCTGGGATTATAGGTATAAGCAATTGCACTTGGTCTGTTGAGCTGAGTCTTAAGAAGGAGAAAAAGTTGGCCAGAAGAATGAGAAGCAGAGGTAAGCCAGACACAGAAACCTGTAACATGTAAGAGCAGAGCAGAAGTGGGCAAACTCACAGGTTCTGCAGGGGGTTTGGTATGACTGGACCACATGGTATGTGTGAAGGAGTGATGAGAGATGAGGCTGGAAAAGGAGGCATTAACCATATCATGAAGAGTCTTGCCTAATGTGCTAAAGAATTTAGAAATTTCTGGAAGACAAGTGGGAGTCTTCAAATGATCTTTTAAGAAAAGGAGTGACATGTTTATATTTATATTTTAGAAATATAATTCAGGGCAATGTTGAGTATGTCAGGGGGCTGAGAGTAAAAGGAAGTAGCTTATAAGAGACTATCATAACCCAAATCAGTAATTTTAAGAATCAAAACAAAAATCCTGCTACCAGAAAAATGAGGATGGATTCTTTAAATTAAAAAATAAAATCAATAGAATTTAGTGACTGACATTGTGGGATAAACGAAGAAGAAAAGTGAGTTTACAATAATTTCCAGGGTTTTTGCTTGCATTATGGTACCAAGGAACAATGGGACAAGAACAGGCTTGCAATAACGATGGCTTCGTCACATGGTTTTGGACATCGGAAATGTGAAGTACTAGAGGACATCAAGATAGATTTAGATGACCATTCAACACTTAAAAATAAAGATGTAGAAATTAGAAGAGGACTGAAGTGATATAAATTTCCTTCAATATTATATGTGTTTGGTATACAAGAAGATATAAAATATATAGTCATTCTAAAAAAAATACATATACACACACACAGGACCACATGGTATGGTCGTTGTGTATGTGTGTGTGCAATAGTTGAAAGTACAGGGAGTAGAGCACTCAGGAAATATGTTAAGAGTGAGAAAGTTGCCAGGCGCGGTGGCTCAAGCCTGTAATCCCAGCACTTTGGGAGGCCGAGACGGGCGGATCACGAGGTCAGGAGATCGAGACCATCCTGGGTAACACAGTGAAAACCCGTCTCTACTGAAAAATACAAAACACTAGCCGGGCGAGGTGGTGGGCGCCTGTAGTCCCAGCTACTCGGGAGGCTGAGGCAGGAGAATGGCGGGAACCCGGGAGGCGGAGCTTGCAGTGAGTTGAAATCCGGCCACTGCACTCCAGCCTGGGCGACAGAGCGAGACTCCGTCTCCAAAAAAAAAAAAGAGTGAGAAAGTTAAAGAGAAAATCCTAAGGTGTATCAATATTTAAGAAACAGTAAAAGAAGAAAGGATTCTGAAGAAAATTGAGAAACAAGCGTTATATATCGGAAAATATCACTAGGTTTTTAAACAACATATGTTTAGTTTTTCTTAAAACTTATAAACACATTGTTAATTACAAGTTTACAAAATACTGGAAGCTAACCATATTCCCAAAGAAGAAAACAACTTATTTTTTATGTTTTCTTATTTTAAAAGGGAAGTAGGAAGTAAAGACATAGTGCAAACTAAAACTCTATGAGCACTTACAAGTTTGTTAAATTGATCTTACTTTTCAGTAGGTCGAAGTTCGTGGATAACCGCTAAGAGCTTGGACAGCACCTGTAGTTTTCCTGACTCCTTTTCAGTAAACAGGAGAGGGTTGTAGTCAGCAGGAAACACACTTAGCAAGCCTTTGTATAGACTCTTTTCTTCATTTTTATCACAAGTTGAGCATTCTTTTTCCTATTCAAAATGATGATTGTTAATGCTGGCTCATGTTTTTTTTTTTAATTAGGAGGGGAAAATGCTAAAATTCTAGAGGGAAAAAGGTGAAGATTAACAACTATCTGAAAAGTCCAAGAAACTGTTAGGAAATCTTTATAGGTCATGATTTGATCATTTTTGAAAAAAGTAACATGCATTCTACTGAGTTAGTTACAGAACAGTTCTAACGCAGTCTCATGATGCCTGCTACCTTCACCCTGCAAGTGTAGTATTAATATTTCCCACATTTAACTACAGGAAGTAGGAGCAGACGAAGAAAGGAGAGGGAAATAAAGGGCAAATGGTGATACAAAATCCATTCTCTCCAAAACGCTAACATTTTGCATCTTTGATAAATCTTTTTCTCTTTTCCTCTCTCTCCTTCCCTCCTTATTAGTATTCTCTCCTGAATTGTGGGCTTCATACAACACATTTATATCCAAAAACAAGCACAATTGTTTACTTAATCTTACCAGTTTCTTCTGTAAGAAGGAAGAAGTTCACCAATAAATTAACAGAGAAATTTATTCTTACTTATAACAATACTGTTTGTTTATTTCACCAGTAGTTGTAGAATAAATTTATTCCAAGGTGATTATCAGCACCTCTGAAATTCCCCCTCCAAAACTGCCTAGCTGATATGTGAACATATAACTAGAGATCAGAGATATTAATGACTATATCAGTTTTTTGGTTAAATTCCTAGGATTGGCAGGTCTCTTAACTCTTTCCCATATTTACCAGATTTATCACTGTTTCTGAAACTATGTTCAAACTATACCCCTTGTCTGGAATACTTTTCATTTCGCTGCTCAATTATCCCAATCCTATAAATTGCTGCTCAATTATCCCAATCCTATAAATCCTAAATAAAGACCCAGTGCAAATTCTACCTGATTATTCATAGCCTTTGCACTGAGTTTTAACCTTTAAGATTACACAGTACACTTCAGCTTTGACCTTATCTAATTGAGCAGCTAATGATATGCAGTTGACCCTTGAACACATGGGTTTGAACTACACAAGTCTACTTATATGCAGATTTTCTCCCATCTCTGCTACCACCCCTGAGACAGCAAGGACCCCTCTTCTGCCTCCTCTCCTCTTAGCCTACTCAATGTGAAGAGCTTTGTGAGGATCTACTTCCACTCATTGAATAATATATTGTCTCTTCTTCATGATTTTCTTAATAACATTTTCTTTTTATAGCTTACTTTAGCGTAAAAATACAGTATATAATATACAAAATATGTGTGAACTGACTTTATGTTACTGGTAAGGCTTCTGGTTAACAGTAGGCTATTCGTAGTTCACTTTTGGGGGAGTCAAAAGTCATACAAGTTATAAAGGGATTTTCAACAGCGCACACAGGGGTCAGCACCCCTAACCCCAGGGTTGTTCAAGATCGAATGACTTTTTTATACTTCACAAATGTTTTCCTGTGCGTTGCACCCCCTCTTTAGTAATACTAGAAACACCTTAAGGGCAGTGAATCCTATGTGAAATGTATAAAAACGCTGGGTACCCAACGCTCTGTACTAAAATTAGTACAGAGTACTAATTTTAATTTGGCTTACTGTCAAAATACAGCAATATTTAGGTGTAGTCATTTGATTAAAAATACTAGGAACTTTAAAATATTTCTATCACTGGGACATATGAGGAGAAAGAAGTAGTTGCTGGTTGCTTTAGGTTAGCTCTGCCTACAACTTGGAAAGATCATCCATCAAAGGACCACAGGCCCAGGGTCTAGTATACAGTTTTTCATCTTCAGAAACTTGAATATGCTTAAGCCGTAGGGAAATTATTCATATTAACCAAATTAAGAGACTGAATAAGTCAGAAAGAAAATTTATTGACCTATGAGACCTGCCTACTTAGACCAATTAGTCTATGCACATGCATTCTGTCCTATGAAAGAATGTCCCCAGGGATAGTCAAATCCTAACAAAAGGTGCCTGGTGAATATTAAATCAGAGTACAGGAAGATGGGTGATCTTTTTTTTTTTTTTTTTTTTTTTTTTTTAAAGAGACAGGGCCTCACAGTGTTGCCCAGACTGGTCTCGAACTCTTGGCCTCAAGTGCATCCTTCCGCCTCAGCCTCTCAAAGTGCTGGGATTATAGGCGTGAGCCACCGCCCTGGCCAAGATGGGCGATCTTAATGCACAAGTTCTTAACAAAGAACATGTATTAGAATGACTTGAGAAGGCTTTTTTTTTAATGCTCATGCCTGGGTCCTACTCTCAAACAAAACTCTGAATTAATACATATGTGTTGAGGCCTGGACTAATGTAATTGTAAGAGCTTCCCAGGATATTATAACATGTACCACTAACTAATAATTGACTATTAGATAATATCTTTATACTGTGACAGCCTGATGCAGCATCTCCATCATAGAGATTTACCAGTTCCACTTCTCATATCAAGCTAATCAGGACACTGTCTCTTCTGACTCCATGTAACCCAATACACTTCAGTTACGAGTTATGATATTGGTTATGATATTGTTACGGGTTACGTTCCACTCACATTTCCTAAAGAAAGACCTAACATCTTAACTGAACTTGGGAAACAATCTAGTTTCAATAGAAACACTTACAAGCCATTGCTTAAAGGTTACTTATACATGTAGAAGGCTCATTTCTGCCCTTTTATATCAATCCTTATTTGCTATGAAGGTAAAGAAAAGGCTTTTCTGAATAAATGTCAGACTATAAATTATGTACCGTATTTGAAGTATCCTATGCCTATTACTAGTGACTGCATGGCAACAATGGAGAAACACTCAGAGCCCCCTGCTGCTTTCTTCAAGAATGTACAAACATATTCTAAATTAACTGGTATATTCTGAGCCATTATAAGGTCTTCCTTTTAATGAAGAAATTTTTGGCTATTTTTACTGGGCTTCATGCCGAAAGCGTTTAATTTTTATCACTGTATATAGAATTAGTTTTCCTTAAAGTGGCGGCTGGGCGCAGTGGCTCACACCTGTAATCCCAGCACTTTGGGAGGCTGAGGTGGGAGGCTCACTTGAGCTCAGGAGTTCAAGACCAGCCTGGGCAATATAGTGAGACCCCATCTCTATTTTTTTTAATAACTTCTGTTTAAAAAATAAAGTAAAAAGGCTGGGTGCAGTGGTTCACGCCTGTAATCCCAGCACTTTGGGAGGCCAAGGTAGGTGGATCACCTGAGGTCAGGAGTTCGAGACCAGCCTGGCCAACATGGTGAAATCCCGTCTCCAACAAAAATACAAAATTTAGCCAGGCGTGGTGGCAGGCGTCAGTAATCCCAGCTACTTGGGAGGTTGAGGCAGGAGAATCGCTTGAATGCGGGAGACGGAGGTTGCAGTGAGCTGAGATCGTGCCATTGCACTCTAGCCTGGGGGACAAGAACAAGACTTCATCTCGATAAATAAATAAATAAATAAATAGCATGAAGTTTCTCTAGAATAAGATCATATATATCTATCTCTGAGCTCCTATTTCCCCACCAAAAAAATGGGGATGGTAATAATATTACTTATTCCATAGAGTTTTGTAAATAATAAATAAAATAACACTAATAAAGTACTTAGTGATTGGTACAGGTTGACCATCCTTTATCCAAAATACTTGGGAACAGAAGTGGTTCAGATTTCAGATTTTTCAGATTTTGGAATATTTGCATATGTATATCTTGAGCATGGGACACAAGTCTAAACATGAAATTCATTTATATTTCATATGTATCTTTTTTTTTTGAGATGGAGTCTCGCTCTGTCGCCCAGGCTGGAGTGCAGTGGCCGGATCTCAGTTCACTGCAAGCTCCACCTCCCAGGTTCACGCCATTCTCCTGCCTCAGCCTCCCGAGTAGCTGGGACTACAGGCGCCCGCCACCTCGCCTGGTTAGATTTTTGTATTTTTTAGTAGAGACGGGGTTTCACCATGTTAGCCAGGATGGTCTCGATCTCCTGACCTTGTGATCCGCCCATCTTGGCCTCCCAAAGTGCTGGGATTACAGGCTTGAGCCACCGCGCCCAGCTATATATTTCATATATATCTTATACACATACTCTGAATGTAATTTTATATACTATTTTTAATAACTTTGTACATGAGACAAAGTCTGTGCACACTTAACATCAGAAAGCAAAGATATCAGGTATGGAATTGCCCACCTGTGATGTCATGTTGGCACTCAAAAAGTTTTGAATTTTGGAGCACTTTGAGTTTCTAATTTCCAGATTAGGAATGCTCAACCTGTGTATAATGCGTGCTTAATAACTGTTAGCTAATATTATTAATACCAAAATGTGATTTTTCCATGGTTTGAGCTTAAGATGATTTTTATTTTCTTTGTGATTTTCTGAATTTTCTAAATTTTGTGCAACAATCATGTATCACTTTCAAAATGAGGGAAAAAAATTATTTTTAATGGCAAATTTTGTATTTGTTAGCACCAAACAAACAAAACTGACAGACTATATTAACATAAAATAGGAAGGGAGACCATGGCTAAGCATTAGATAAGGTATCAAAGGGGACTGGCCACAAACTGTAGAAGGCGGTACCTCAAACCCTTCTCTTCCCTACTTCAGCTCTAGGAATGTGGACATGCTCTGAAGAACAAGTGAAAGGCTGGATAAACTCTACAGCAGAACCATGCTAGATAGCCTGCAGAGCTTTTTGAAAACCCACAAATGCAACCTCAGAAATTAGCCCTATCTGCCCTCTTAGATTCATATACCATAGAACCCTCATATCCCTGACATAGTTTCAGACACTATGCACTTACCTTTATAGAGCTGAACAAAAGGCAAGGGTGATTGCACAGTTTTTTAAGAGCTCCTATACATATTAGATGGGGACTATTTTCCAACAACCCTTGAAGACAGAACCTGACAACCTGAGAATTTAACAGCTTTCGATAAAGATCAATCTGTAGTGCTCCTGGTCGGCAAAAGATAACATTCTCTATTTTAGGTGGGAGATATTTATTTATAATTTCTTGGGTTCTTCTAAGGATAAAGAGTCCAGTGAGGCAAGCAAGTTCAGTTGCTCTTCTTTCTCCTAACTCCTTTTCTTCCTGTGGAAAAATAGCAGACTTAAATGAAAGTGTTATAGACAGAAATACACTTAAAATGAACATTAAAGATTTCATAATGATAAACCATTTACTACTTGCTTCCCAACAATTTTAAAAGAAGAAATAAAATATGAGTATAGGGACAGAGAAACCAACCATGATCTATTTCTATGTTTAGCATAACCATTTAATTAAGTGAAGTCACAGTCTCCTAAATAACATAAAATAATAATATATAATTGATAGAATCTTAGCTTCAATGAAATATAGTCTATATACAACATGTAAACCATAATTTAACCATTGTCCTACCTTTAAAAATGTTTGTTTCCCATTTGTGTTTCCCTTCGTTTGCTTCTTTTTTTTTTTTTTTTTTTTTTTTGAGACAGAGTCCCACTCTATCACCCAGGCTGGAGTGCAGTGGCACAATCTCGGCTCACTGCAACCTCCACCTCCCGGGTTCGAGGGAACCTCCTGCCTCAGCCTCCTCAGTAGCTGGGATTACAGTGCACACCACCACATCTGGCTAATTTTTATATTTTAAATAAAGACAGGGTTTCATCACGTTGGCCAGGCTGATCTTGAGCTCCTGACATCAAGTGATCCACCTGCCTTGGCCTCCCAAAGTGCTAGGACTATAGGCATGAGCCACTGTGCCGTCTGTTTCTAATATTTTATCCTTACAGCTAAGTTTTTATTTCTTTTTTTTTTTTTTTTTTTT
>NC_045440.1:95191171-95212887 GCF_002776525.5 Piliocolobus tephrosceles
TTTTTTTTTTTTTTTTTTTTTTTTTTTTAAACAGAGTCTCACTCTGTCACCCAGGGCTGGAGTGCAGTGATGTGATCTCAGGTCATTACAATCTCCACCTCCCAGACTCAAGCAATCCGCCCACCTCAGCCTCCCCAGTAGCTGGGACCACAAGTACATGCCACCACATCTGGCTTTTTTTTTTTTTTTTTTTTTTTTTTTTTGGTAGACATAAGGTCACCCTATACCTTATAGCTAAGTTTTTAGTTTTTGGTTTTGTTGTTTGTTTGTTTTTTGAGATGGGGTTTCGCTTTGTCGCCAGGCTAGAGTACAGTGGCACGATCTCAGCTCACTGCAACCTCTGCCACCCAGGTTCAAGTGATTCTCCTGAGTAGCTGGGACTACAGGCGTGTGCCACCATGCCCAGCTAATTTTTGTATTTTAAGTAGAGACAGGGTTTTCACCATGTTGGCCAGGATGGTCTCAATCTCTTGACCTCGTGATCCACCTCAGCCTCCCAAAGTGCTGAGTTTACAGGAATGAGCCAACACACCCGGCCAGCTAAGTTTTTAAATAAACCTACTATTATTTCTTTATAATAAATTCCTAAAAGGAGTATTGTCAGGCCACAAGATATACACAATTTTAATGCTTTTGATATACATTGCCAAACTTTCCCCATGTTGTGCCAATGTACATTCCAACCAACTATTTACATTCCAAATAGGAGACTCTTGTCTACAATTGCTACTACGAGTAAATCCAAGCTGGGGAGGTGGTGTACACCTGCAGTTCCAGCTACTCGGGAGGCAGAGGCAAAAGGATCACTTGAACTCCAGGAGTTCGAGGCCAGCCTGGGCAACATAGAGTGACACTATCTCTAAATAAACAAACACACACCAATAGAAAATTATAAAAGTCACTTTGGTTATTTTGTTCTACTTTTTTCAAAACTAGTAAGGATGAACATTTTTATATGTTTATTGTCATAATTCTTTGTGAAGTTCCTATTCATGAATTTTAGACAAGTGATGTCATATTCTAAAATAAGGAATGCAGGAAATGAAGGATTGTGGAGAAAAAGAAAGAGTTCACACTACTGATTTTTCTAAATCAAAATAATATGAAGTTATGGATAATTTCCTCAGATATACGGCTTTTTAAAAACTTATTTATTAGAGTAAATTATACCTCAGAAGCAGAAGGTTCTCTTGATAAAATGATGGGTTCTTCATATATTTTCCTATAAGATGACAAAGAGCCTAATATTCCTGGATTTACAAAATCAATTAATGCAAAAAATTCTTGCAGATCATTCTGAACTGGAGTACCTAAAGAGAGACAAAAATGAGGAAAAGGTCAAGTTTGTGCTTTACAATCACAATCTCAGGTTTATAACAAAACCACAATGGAAGTTTGGAGAAATTTATTCCCTAAAAGGAATAAATACAAGCAAATGGCCTAAAACTAAGAAACAGCAGTCAAAGCAAGTTAAAAAAAATATTAATCACCACATAAATTTTTAACTGTAGTTTCAGTTGCATACTAAATTCTTACATAGTAGTATAGCATAATGATTGAGTGCAGGCTTAGTGGAGTCTCACTGCTTAGGTTCAAATCCTACCTGCATCATTTACTCCCTGAGTGACCCTGAGAAAGTTTTTTACACCAATTTATTATCTGTAAAATGCAGATAATAATAGTCTTTCTAGGGTTGTGAGGATCAAAGTAGTCAATCCATATAATATACTTTGAATGGTGCCTAGAGCACAATAAATGTTCTATAACTTTAGTAATTGTTACTGTTATTATAGCTATGTGACTTTGGACAAACTGCTTAAGTCCTTTAAACTCACGGGGTTTTTTTTCATTTATAAAAGTATGAAGATAATGAATTCCCAGAATAATTATAATGAAAAGTAGAGACAATGGATATGAAGTACCCAGCAAAATGCCTGGCGCTTAGGAGACACTCACTGAATGGCACCTATTATTACTACCTTTCAAAGTTATCAGATCAAATTAAGATCTTCACTGCCCAAAGGGTTAATACAGACTGTAATGGATTAATATACCCTCTATATATTACATATAGTATGCAATAGCTTTTGGCTAATTTTCAAAGAAACATTAGCATGTTTCAATAATTATAATAGTGTCAAAAGAACATATAAATCAGCACAAACAATGTAATTTCAGCTGGCTTTCAAGTAATAGATTAGAAAATGTTGTCCAAAAATATAAATAATGTGAAAAGTAAATAAAAATGCATTTATTTCATTAAGATGGATGGCAGAAATTTTTTAATGTCAAGGAATTTAATAATCACTTCCCTAAAACTTAATGGGTCCCCTATCCCCAGGTTGGACCAGCAATTGCTAATTTTTTTAAATTTAACACATCTAGTCAGTTTTAAATTTTTAGATACATCGTTGAAAGAGTTGGGAAAAATACATTTATGTTGGTATATATTCAGTTAAGCGTCTAAAAGAATATGCATGATGATGATAAACAAAGATTGGGGAGTATAGGAAAGAAGAGAAAGAATGGTAGAAGGATCACTGTGGTTGGCTTTCAGATATTCATCAAACCCCAAATGATTAAGTCAATCATAGTAATTCTATCCCCTCCTTTGCAAATGACTGACATATGCAAGGGTTCTTGTCTCATACTGGGTTCACTGGAAGCAAAGCCTAAGACGGTGATTTGTTTGCACGTGATTTACAGAGGGAGAGCTCTCAGGAGAAGGGGAATAATGGAATCAGAAAATGGTAGGGGAAGAAACTAAGCAAGAATGGCCTCAGCTATACTTTAGCTTCAGCTAAATTACAGGGAGCTCTAGAGCATAAACTGCACCATAACGTTGGTCCTGAAATTACTCTAAGGCAAGGGAGCTGCCATTTGCTGCTTATCAGTCAATCATTGATAGCAAACTATAAAGGAGAATACAGCTCTCATTCAATCAAAGATAATTCTCCAGAAAGGGAAGGGGCTCCTCTCATTTGTTTAATCAATAGTACCAGCAGCTAAAGAATGGATACAACAGCTCAGAAAAGGAGAGCTAGAAAGGGCACCAAGAGGTTCCATCAGTAGCATGTGACCCATCCTGGCCAATGAGACATGAGAACTCATCACAGAGGGGCTTTTAAACATAGAGAAACACTCTTAAACAAAGAGAAACAAGAAGAGCCAGTCCTGTTCTCCTTTGGATATCATCACATCTAGCTGTGATGTCTGGAAGGGCTGCAGTCACTTGCTACCAGCCTGAGGATGAAGCCAACCCCAAATATGGCAGAGCAGAAGATACAAAGAACCAGAATTCTTGATGACAATGTTGGGTTGCTGTAGCCTGCCCTACCTTTAGAGTTCCAGTTACACGGGGGAATAAGCATATCTGATTCAGATCATCTGTTACCGGCATCTGAAATCATCCCAACTGATATATGAGGGGAAGAGGCAAAAGCAAAACTGGACAAAAGAAGAAAAGCAGAAGACAGGAAGGGAATAGGAAAAAGGATTTAGGGCAGAAAAGAAGAAGAAAAAAGAGTAAGGAAGGGGGGAAAAAAGATGAGAAGGGAAATATGGCTACAAGACAGAACCAATAGTATAGTATAGCATCATTGTAAGAGTCTGTCACATTGCTTTCTAGTGATAATTTAGATCCCCATTTGCTATTTCAGTGCTCTAATTCTAGACTAGGTAAAACCTGTAGAAGAAAAATAGAAAAAACTAAAGATTTTTCAAGTCAAGTTGGTGTACTTACTAAGACTATGTTCAAGAGTATGGAAAAGAAACTTCTGAGAAAATGAAAGGATTCTTTATCTTCCCTACCTCTACCCTATCCCTACAAAAAAAAAAAAAAAAGTTTTTTCTCTGTTTTTTGGTTTTTTTCTTCTTTAAAAAAAGAAAGAAATCTACCACCCAACCCAGCACTGTCAATAACCTACACCTATATCCTCCTGTAACCTCCACAGAAAGTTCTGAGAGCTTTTTATACACATTTATATTTTTCTTTTATTCCTATAAGCCCACTTATAGAAATCTATACAGAAAGAGTATATGCTTGTAGATATTCATCACCACATTATTTATAACAGTAAAGAATTAAAAACAACCTAATGTTAAACTGTAAGAATAGTTCTCAAGATTATGTGTTATAGAAAAATGTTTATATGAAAGATATTTTGATGTACACGTGTATGTCCAAAAAGATGTGTTTTGTATGTACGTGTAAAGAATTTTAAAATTTGCATGTATGCTCTCTGTGTGTATGTACGAACAATAAAATATGTCATGGGTGTTAACAACTAAGGAGGTGAGGTTGGAGGATGATTTCTGTTCTCCAGTTGCTAAACATTCGATAGCAGTATGTGTTTTTAAATTTTCAGTCTGTAAAAAGAATTTTGCTTCAAATCTCAGATTTATCTTTTCTATGATATAATGAAAAGGCATCTAAGATCTTATAATAATCATTCAGCTCTTATTGTGGGCTGAACTGTGTCTCCCTAAAATTCCTGTGTTGAAGCTCTAACCCCTAGTGTGACGGTTTTTGGAGACAGGACCTTTAAGAAGGTAATTAAGGTTAAATGAGGTCGTAAGGGTGGGGCCTTAATCCAATATGACTGGTGTCCTTATAAGAAGAGAGGGAGATACTCCACGAATACATTTGCACAAAGGATAGAGTACATGAGGACATAGGGAGAAGGCAGCTGTCTGCAAGCCAAGTATGGAGACCTCAATAGAAACCAGCTGACATCTTGATATTGGACTTCCAGTCTCCAGAACTGTGAGAAAATAAATGTCTGTTGTTTAGTCTGTGGTCTTTTGCTATGGCAGTGCTAGAAGACTAATGCCCCTCTATCAATCAAACTGAATCCTAACCGTTTTCCAGTAAACATTAACTCCAAAGCACTGGTCTAGATAATACACGGAAACAAAATCAAAATCATTTTCATTTGATTCTTAGTTATGGAGCACCTATCAATTATATGTCACTGTACATAACTCCTATACAAACATGTACTTTCATAACAAGGAACAAATCATCTTGGGGTAAAATGTCCTGCGCATAAAAGCAAAGACTTCATTCAGGCAACTCTAAGAAGATAGAAACCAACTATGAGTATTTCTAAATTAAAAAGGTTAGTTAGGGCTAGTTTTTACCTAAATTCATAGCTCAGGGGGTAAGAGTGATATGGACAGCAAAACAGAAACAAGCTAAGATTGACAAAGGATACAGAGGACAATACTAATGTCTCAAATGAAACTATCTCACTGGTCGCTTTCGAGATATTCTTGTTGAATGAAATCCTAGATCAATTTTCTACTGCAGATTAAATTTAATTTGGAATGTTAAATTAGTATTTGTTTATCATTGAGAATATCAATAAAATTATATATTTTTGCTACAGAAAATTATCTGATTTTCAAGTGAGGAAGGGAACTACTTTTATTTCTTCAGTACTTTTCAGTAAATTTTATTTCTCACTCTTCTTTTTTCTTTCTTTTTCTCCTCCCTTCTAGTGCTAACCATTTTTACTTTATATCTGCAACTATTATTTAAATAAGTAATACTGACCCCCATCTTAAGCAGTAAGAAGAAACAGTCTTTTTCTCTTCTAACTCAGTGTTACTAAATTCAGCTAACTCGTTTTTTTTTTCCCCCCCATTACTTTTCTGGCTCCAAGGATCTCAAGATCGAAGGCTAGTAAAGAAATCTGAACTGCACATTGGAAATCAAGTATAAAGAATCCACTCAGCTTCTCAAACAGCCAAAGATATGAAAATCATTCAGATTATGGTTCCTATTTCCCTGACTCATTTTTTTGTTTAAAAATGGCATTTTGTAAATATTCAACACCAGTTTTCCTATTCTTTGGTTTCCACTTCACTATTATTGACAAACATTTGTTGAGCATCTAGTAAATCCTGGGGGTATAACTATGAGATTTGACCCTAGTCCTTTTGTCTTTATCATCGTGATTAAACTCAAAAAAAAAAAAAAAAAGGTCATTTAGTATTTCCCAAAATCATTTTTTTAAAGTATAGATCATTTTAAAAATCACTTTTGATAATGGTCAATACAATCCTCCTATACAAATTGGAAGTCAAATGAAGAGGAATTTCTTAAAGGTGGATAATCTTCCCCATCCCAACACAGTAAGAACAGAAGAGGAGGAGTTTTCTCCTCTCTGCTGTTCTGGAACATATTTCCACCTATCTGTATAGGAAAGAGGTACAAGTTGTTGGTCACACTCCTTCTCTCTCCTCATTTAACTTCAGAGGAGAGCTGTGACATGCATAAAAAACACATGAAGGAAAAAATGATGATGACACGGTAAGAATAATTATATCCTGACCATTCCTTCCAAAAGGGTTGAAGATGGTAGGGAAAATGAAGCCCCGAGTAGAAAATAGGGAAATTTTAAATATTAGTAATGACTACAATTCTCTTCTTTCTTCTGCTGACACAATGGCAGATTGGAAGGGCCATACAAAACCAAGATGAGATATGGGAGAAAAGCTACATTGCGCTAGCCTAGGCCTTAAATAACAAGGTAGAAGAGGATTCTTGTATTTACCATCCATCCCACCTTTCCAGACAGTTGGGTCCAGAAGCTTTGGCCAACAATAAACCATGCATATGTAGCACATACATATAAAAACAACTGATATTTATATTAAACACTCACCACCTGTCAGGTGGTTTCCCAAGAACTTTACATGGATTAACTCCTCTGACCCTCACGAGAACTTAAGTTAGATGGTATTATCATCCCTATTTTAGAGATTTTTAAAAACTGAGGCACAGAGACACTATATAATTTGCTCCAAGTTGTTACAGCTACGTCAGACTCGGGAACCAAGCACAAGCAATCTAGTCTGATCTCCTAAATTCCTTATCATGATATCATTGTGTTTATTCCTAAAAAACCCCCAAGTCTGGGCTACAAAAAAATTACACATGGATTTGAAGATTCAGAATCCTACTAAGAGTCAATTAACACAGGTTTATTAGTATAAATTCCATCCAATACCACCAGTTATTTGAATGTTAAGCATCATAGTACAAGTCTGTATGTTCACTAGGCAAAAATTCCAAAATATCTTCCCCAAACTGAATACTGACCAGTTAGAATTATTCTTTTCTCACAAGAAAGGCTAATGAGGGCTGCAGTTGTCTTAATGGCACTGTTCTTCAAACGATGCCCCTCATCACAGATTAGAAGATCAAATTTTATATTCTTAATTTGATCCAGGGAACGAAGTAACATTTCATAACTGATAATAAGAACAGAATAAAATATAGACTTGATGAATTCTTCAACTTTGTGATCCTGAGGAAAAAAGATAGTATTTTAAAAATCAGGAAAAGAAATGATATGAAATCAAATTTAAGCAGCCTATTCCTGACAGTCACTTATTAAGAATTGGAATATGTTAACTCTTTCTGTCTTAGTCAACTGAGGTTGCTATAAACAAAATACCATAGATTGGGTGGCTTAAACAACAGACACTTATTTCTCACAGTTCTGGTGGAAAGTCTAAGATCAGGGTGCTAACATGGTTGGGTTCTGGTGAGAGCCCTCTTCCTGGCTTGCAGAAGAATGCTTTCTTACTGTATCCTCAGGTGGTAGAGAAAGGAAGTTCTGGTGTCTCTTGCTCTTGTTACAGAGGCACTAATCTCATCACATGGCTCTACCCTCACCACCTCATCTAAACCTAATTACCTCCCAAGCCCACCTCCAAACACTGTTATACTGAAAGTTAGGGCTTCAACATATGAATCTGGAGGACACAAACATTCAGTTCATAACAACTCAAAACCAAAACGTAAGCTAAGACTCCATTTTTGTGCAAAAGGGTTAGGGAGTTAACAAGTAAAAACTGAATTACTGATTTGAAAAACTAGATTTTTTTTTAAATGACTAAGGCTAAATTTTCAAGTTTCTTACCTGATCAACAGTAAATATCTTGATCCTTTCACTTCCTAGCCACTTTTGAAATTCTTTCTTCCAATTATTCACCAAGCTTCCAGGTGTGACAATTAGTGTCTTCTTTATTACTGGCTTGCCTCCATAGGGTCCCTGACACTGCAGGGTCCAGATGAGCGAAATACATTGCAATGTTTTCCCTAAACCCATTTCATCAGCAAGAATAGCTCCACATCTGCCACTCACTCTGTTAGAAATAATTTTACTTCCTTTAATCACAATAGAAAAATATTTTACGCCCTTAAAATCATCAAGAACCAGAAACTGGTATTTTTTAATGACACTGAAGACTCTTTTAGTACTTTATTAGCTGATTTACAACACATCTTTTGCATCTTTGATAATTATATCCATTACATATTGTCAACTAAATTACCAAAACATAAATCTGAAATTAGAGAGTTGAATCTAAATCATCTGCTACTATTACATGTACATATTTAGAGGCTAGAAATGAATTCCAATTTTATATCTGCATATGGATAATTTAACTATAACTGTGTTTCTCATCGCTAAGAGTTGAGTGATTTTTATTGGTTTCAGATATCAAAACAGTTTAAAATATATTGTTGTATTATATTTAATCAGCAAGACCTACTGAGCTGTATTTTATGATTCTGTCAGTAAATGAAGTCCTCAACAAAAACAGCTCCCTGCATCATAAAAAGATTAAACACTAAACACTTGATATAATACACATAATTTAGTAAAAGTTGTTATCCTACAGACCTACTAAGTTATATAATTTAAAATTAAATGTTATTAGGGATATTATTAGTAAGATCATGTATTTTTATGCCATTTTATATTCCTAAAGACCTTAGCAGTGTATGTTTTATATTTTTAAAGTTAAGAAACTCCAAGGGAATTAAGGATATTACAAAAATACATAAGTATACAGTTGACCACTGAACAAGAAGGGTTTGAACTGTGAAAGTCCACTTATATATGGGTTTTTTTCAATAAATGTTTTAAGTGAGTGTGCCTACCTCCCAAACCAACCCTTCCTCTTCCTCCTCTTCCTCAGTCTACTCAACATGATGAGGATGAAGACCTTTATGATGATCCATTTCCTATTAATGAATAGTAAATACATTTTCTCTTCCTTATGGTTTTCATCACGCATTCTTTTTACTGGCTTACTTTATTGTAAAAATATAGTATATAATACATATAGTTTATGAAATTATGTGTAAATTGAGTGTTTATGTTATCGTGGCTTCCAGTCAACAGTAGTTTATTAGTTAAGTTTCTGCCAAAGTTATATGCAGATTTTTGACTACACAGTGGGTCAACACCCCTAATTCCTGAGTTGTTCAAGAGTCAGCTGTAGTTTGTTAGCTAATTGTATTTCTTCTTAGTAGAAATTAAGAACCAATATGTAATTTTGTATTTGTGTTTCATTTCAAGGTACAGAGAAAAATATTACCAACATAAATTACAGCTACTATTTAGGTAGCTGTTTTAGATCAATAATTTGGCAACAAAGGACCAAATGTCAGCCAAATGAGATACAGTGAATAGCAAAGAGAAAAAACAGATTCATTTTTTCATGGTAAAGAGAAGGGAGCAAACAGGAAGCCTTTATGGAGAAGATGTATCTTGAGCAAAATTGTAAAAGGTAAATAATTACAACATTAATGAGGCAGTTGAATATAGCTGGAGCTTGAACTTAAAAATATGAAGCTACCATGGTAGATGGAAGACAAAAGATGAGTATACTTATCCTTGAGAGTTTAGACTGTATCTTATAGATCAGCATCTCCCAAACACCAGGATTTCATGACTACTATCATGATTTGTTGCCATATCTGTGATACTATATGTTATTATTTTTCTTCAAATCAACTCATTTTAACTTAAATTTGAAAAGAAAACTCATTCTAATTTATCTGTGAAACCAAAATTGTGCTATTTTTCTTTTTTTTTTTTTTTTTCCTCGAGACAGAGTCTTGTTCTGTTACCCAAGCTGGAGAGCAGTGGCGCGATCTTGGCTCACTGCAACCTCCGCCCCCTGGATTCAAGTGATTCTCCTGCCTTAGCATCCTGAGTAGCTGGGATATAGGTGTCCGCCACCACGCCTAGCTAATTTTTGTATTTTTAGTAGAGAAGGGATTTCACCATGTTGGTCAGGCTAGTCTTGAACTCCTGACCTCAAGTGATCCACTTGCCTTGGCCTCTGAAAGTGCCGGGATTACAGGTGTGAGTCACCGTGCCCAGCCTATTTTTCTAATAATTAACTAAATATGCTACTATTCAAATTTTTTTAAAAGGCTTGTCCACTTGCCACCCCAAAATGGTCCCATATACTGCCAGTGGAGTACGGATCACAGTTTCAGAAACCCTGTTCTAAGTTCTGAGAGCCTCTGAATGATTTTAAATAAGGGAATGCTATGTTCAGAACCGTTTTTCAGAGAAAACTCAAGATGGTGGCTTTAAGTAGAATACATTTGAGAAGCATCAGAAGCAAATACATAAGTTAGAAGCCAATGCAATAGTCTAGATAAAATATGACATTTTTATGACATCGGTTACTAGAGATGCTGCAGTGGAATGACAGAAAAGATTAGGAAACAATATTTAGTAGGTTAAAATAATTAAAAGTTCAGGTTTGACTAGATTCAGAATGTGAGAGAAAAGAAATCAAAGATGATTCTGAGACCTCCTGGGATAAGACCTTCAAAAGAAAAAGCAGATTTGGGAGAAAATGTGAGTCTAGTTAATAGTTTCTGGAAAATAGTATTCCCTTAACTTGTCATCATGCAAAGAGTTCTTAGAGTTGGGGAGAATTTCATTTCCAGCTACCTTTAAACAACAATTTTTAAAATCAAGGAGCTTGGCATTTAAAAACAAGGCAAAACAAAACCAAAACAAACAAAAAAGACTGGAAGAAATGTTAGCAGGGGCCTTTGATTCTTTTTTTCTCCTGTTTTTTTTTTTTTGTGTGTGTGTCCTCTAGAACATCTTTAAAAGATGATACTACTATTCTTTAATCAGAAAATGCAAAAAGGAAGAAGAAACTTTCTTCTATTTTCAGATGTAGAGATAGAAGAAAATCTTTTTCCAAAATTATCATAACCAAGCCAGGTGCAGTGGCTCCTGCCTGTAATCCCAGCACTTTGGGAGGTTGAGGTGGGTGGATCACTTGAGATCAGGAGTTCAAGACCAGCCTGGCCAACATGGTGAAACTCCATCTCTACTAAAAATAAAAACATTAGCCAGGCATGGTGAAGCACACCTGTAATCCTAGTACTCAGGAGGCTGAGATGCAAGAATCACTTGAACTTGAGAGATGGAGGTTGCAGTGAGCCAAGATTATGCCATTGCACTCCAGTCTGGGCAATACAGCAAGACTCCATCTCCAAAAAAAAAATAATAATTCTCAGAACCAGCATTAAAAGCCTCTTTCACTTGTTCTCATGACCCTTTACCACAACAGTACTGAGCTTTTATTATACCACATTAAGGCCAATTGCATTTATCTGTTTATTCAAATACTTTAAAAGTCGCTTAAAAGTAAGGACCGTGGTCCCGATTCCTGTATGCCCACCTCCTAGCAGTATGTTTGGCACATGGCATCTATCAAGAACTACTTTTGAAATAAATGCGCACATTAAGCACTATTCACCTTTCCTACCAATTGAAATTCATAGTATACCCTCAGGACTAGTTTTATCAGGATCTTCTTAGAAAACCATTATTGTGTTACAGGTTAAATCAAAATTAAGATTAGATTAAACAAATGATTTATTTTCCTACCTCATTCCCATTACACATTCATAAAGGAATATGATTCCTTCTTTCTGATGTGGTCGAAGATGATATACAAGGTAAGGATCAATCACTACATCCACAAGAGGGAAACAGTTCTTATTGAATACCCACTGGTGATTCTTATCTGGTCGTGGCATAACGAGAGAATCTTAAAAAATGGTAAAAGTACAAGTATTGTAATTTCACTTTTTCAGCAACCAACATTATCTTGTTTTCATTACCCTAAGATAGAACTGTTTGCCACCATTTGTGGCCAAAAAAAAGTCCAAAATTTAGTCACAGTAATGTTACCCAAGGGCACAAAATTTAAAAAGAAAATCTCATGCCTTACTGATACACGATTTCATGCAAAGAATTATGAAGAGCCTTCCAAACTTCATATACCCAAAAGTGCTTCAAAAGCACTGAAATTCACTATTGTCTAGTAAGGAATTCAGTAAGCCACAACATTCAAATAGTCAGTATTCAGAGCAAAGAGAACTATTTCCAACTGAAAGCACAGGCTGGAATTTTGCCAAAATGCATTTGCCAATGTTCACAGCTTCTCATTCTGAAAAGGCTCCCCAAATTTAACATACAGAGTTTCTATCTTTTCAGTCCTAAACACACTAACAATGATCATTACTCCTATTAATTGGAACTGACAAAAAATGATAAATTTTCCATTGACTTAGCCACATTATTTGCTTGAAGTTAATTACTACATTCACGAATGTCAAGTTCATAAATCTTTTTTTTGTTTGTTTGTTTGAGACAGAGTCTCACTCTGTTGCCCAGGGTGGAGTGCAGTGGTGTGATCTCAGCTCACTGAAACCTCCACCTCCCAGGTTCAAGCAATTCTCTTGCCTCAGCCTCCCGAGTAGCTGGGATTACAGGTTTGTGCCACCAAACCCGGCTAATTTTTGTGTTTTTAATAGAGGCAGTGTTTCACTATGTTAGCCAGGCTGGTCACGAACTCCTAACCTCAAGTGATCTGCCCACTTCAACCTCCCAAAGTGCTGGGATTAAAGACATGAGCCACTGCACCCGGCCTCATGAACCTCTTTAAAGCAGCATGAAGTCATCATAGAATAACAATGTAATTCTTCAAAACTATGCTACACAATTTAAAAGATTTACTAAAATACCACCCAAAAACGAAAAATCAAATATAGCTAGAAGGCAGGTCTCAATTGATAAATGTGAAATTAGATAATAAACCCACCAAAATTATTTTGGGGATATATTTGCATGCCTACATGTTTATAAAAATTGAATTAGATAAAAAAAGAAAGAAGAATGAGGAGAAGAGGAGATAAAAAGAAATAGATTCCAGTCGACTATGTAAATATTCATCAGTGTGGAACTATATTGTCACAGGAATAAGAGTTTGGTCATGTTTACCATTAACAAATACCCAGAGAATAAGTTTTCTGTGGATTTTCCTAGGGTTCTGAGTAACTGAAAGGAATTTTCATCTTTAAGGTCAATTCCTGTTAGGTAGTGGACTAGGAAGTAAAAATGGGAAATTTAGTCCTTGGCTTTCCTCTATATCACTGTAGCAAAGAGGGTACTCCTTGTGGATTTCCAGTCAAGAAATGGTGCCATTATTTTTCTATCTTTTACAAAGGACAACAAGGAAAAAGAGAAGATAGAGGCGAAAAATCACATACTGCCCAAGCAAAAAGGACTATAGGATTATAAATCACCTAATAAAAGGCCCATCTTCAAGAAAGAGAACCCTAAACAGTCAAAATAATAGAACACTAGTTCAAATTTTAAGATGCTTCTTTATCTTCACAATGATGAAGATGATCATTTAATATTAACAACATGTCTCAGGCATTAAAATCTACAACTTAATTCTATCTTTTGCATAAGATAAGTACACGAGAATAATTAACCATTTACTATTTACCCAAAGTGCTTTTACACACACACACACAAAAATATATTTACATCACATACAACACATAAATGCCACAATAAATTTACATTTACATATATATAATATATACATTTACATCACATACACACAACACAGAAAGGCCACAGTAAAATGTTTCATTCACTCACTCAACAAGTATTTCCTGGAAAGAGTGTATACTAGACACTCTTTAAATCTCTATAGTGGTTATTAGGACCCACGTTTTACACATGAGTAGGCAAAACATTAGGAAGGTCAGTGACTACCCCCAAGAGGTCAAAGAACCAGTTAGTTCAGTGGCAAAACCATGATTCTAACTCAGATCTTTGAATAAGCACAGTATTCTTTTCAGTTCCCCACAGCCCTGTATTGTGTAATAGTAAAAGTACAAAGAGAAAGGAGAAAAAAGAGGAGAGGGATTGTTAAAAGAGCTGGTGGGACAGACAAAATATCTGGACAAAAAGAGAAAATTCAGCTGCATCAGCTTCCACTCCTTGTATTTCAACTAAGTCTTTGGGATAAGCTAATATAGAACTAGGAATTTTTAATTATGGGGTTTTGTCCCAACAATGCCATTGATTATCTGTATTTAGGTAAGTTGGTTCATCTTCCTGGGCCAGTTTCCTCCAATGCAAAGTGAAAAGAGTAATCGAAATGATCTCAAAAGTCCTCTTTACTTCGAAACTTATGTTTCCATAATACTTGCAATGGGGAAAAATAATCATTACTTTATATACTTGCTGTTGTTAGGAAAGAAGTCACCTCTGTCTCTCAACTTTCACATCTACTACACTACACTTTCGGTCAGATTACTTGTCCTTCCCCGCACCAAATAAGAAGCTCTGTGATGACAGTTTTATCTTTAGGCCCAACCCATAAAAGGCAATCAAGAAATACCTGCTGAGTGAACAGTCAAATAAAAGAACAATCAGATACAAGCTAGGTTTCTTTTTTTAAATCTGATTTTTAAAATTGGATTCAGCAGTGTGAAAATTAACTGATTGAATGGAACTTTCACGAGCAAAATTTGGACTTTGCATGAAATCTTACCATTCAACATTTTTATACACTAATGCTTGTGATCAAGGCATACAGTCCTCAAACTAGAAGTCTAATCATAGTCCAGATTCATATATTTACTAATTTCTCTCCTTACTAAAAAGTCAGATTTTATTCAAAATTATACACATGTATGTGTAATACATATACATGTATGTATATACATACAGTTTAGATATGTTTCCTTCAACATAGGTACAGTATTTTTATTACCATATTCTTGGGATTATTCATTTACATATGAAATAATTCCCAAACTATATTTGACTTCAACATTATCCCTTACGTCAGATTACATATCTCAAGAATAATGTATACTTTCACCTAAAACTTTTAAAACAAAATTTAAACTTCAAATTCACACACAAAAAACATTTTGACAGTAAAAACAGAAAATTCAAATTATTTTTAAAATCTTACTTGGCGTATATGGGTCATGGCGTGGTTTGCAATTTTGGAAATCATTCTGTCTATTTTCCTTTGAACTTGGTTTACAAACACTTTTGAAAGGGTTAGAGAAACATTTCCTGGCAGCCTGAGAAGAATGCGAGATAGCAGTACTTCCTCCTCCAAGCTGAAAACACCTGCCACTGCTGAAGTCATCTGGAGAGATTACACCCATGACTTCTATTTCTTTTCCACAAATCATCAGTGTTTGGCCCTCTTCAATCTTTTCAAGCTCTTTGAATTTATAACCAATGCCTTTAAGTTAAGAAAGAAAAAAATTAATTGACACTCTAAGATGATACCATGGTCACCTTCCCATAACTGTACAGAAAAACTGCACTTTGAATGTAAATAGTCTTGTATAATGCATTAGCCAAAATAGAAGCATAATTTAACATTTTGGTTAAAAAAAAAAACACTAAAAATCAAAAGAAATAATACAGCTATAAAATTCACCATGCTTTAGAGAAAGCAAGAATATTTTTACTATTGAAAATATAGATTATTGTACTCTATAGTTTTGCCATGTCTTGTCTGGAAAAATTAAGCCAAGAAAATAGTTTGATAGGCTATATGTATTCTCCTTTCTTGTACAGAAACACCATGGTTTTTTTCTCTATTTTCACCTCTATTTTCACTCAGAAACAGCTAGAAAGGTGAAGGAGAACTAGCAATAAAAGCAACTGTTACCACAACTAGTACTGACTGTTCCACATGAGATAGCAAAGTTAAAATATAGTTGTGGCAAGAGGTCATAGATATTCTATGCTCTAACTCTTTAATAAAACATGGAATATTTTGTAATATTAAGTTTGTTTGAATTATTAATTTGATGAACATTTATTTAGTGTTGCTATGTAAAGGTGCTGATGAAATATAAGTATGAATAAGTCAGTCATAGGCTGCTTAAAATGAGTTCATTAACCACATAGATGGAATTTTAGACTTCCATGCTGGTCTATTAAATGCATTAAACTATTAAATGTGTAGTTACTGTGCCATTACCAAGCACAGGGGCTGTGTATACCAGAAACTTTTAAGTCTCTAAAAACAATAATAAAAGACTGTTGCAATTTAGAAAATATGACGACCCTTTTCAAGTAGTTGAAAATTACTAAATTTTCTCTACTGAAACTGGCCTAAAATTTATAATCTGTGCCAATCTGTATTTAATATATAGTCTTAAATTATTTATGGTGGAATACTTTTTAATTTTAATGCTCTGATATAGGAAGAAATTACTTAGCTCAATGTCAAAGACCCATCACTCCATCCCAATTCAGTACTGGTCTTCACTTATCCAAATTAATGAAGATTATAGTCTTATCTTCACATAAAATCCAATTACTGTTAATCTCAGTTTTACATGGAAATGGAAGACAAGAATACCTTCCATTCCATGAGGTACCTTTAAAGTAGCTCTAATTCCAAGATCTCTCATTTCATTTAGATCCATAGATGATCTTGATCCAAAAATGACTCTTTCAAACATCTCAGTTGCTAGAAGATTTTCTTTTACTCTTAAACTTTGTTTCTCATACTGGTTTTTTTTTGTTTTGTTTTGTTTTTTTAGGTATTATGCAACAATGGCCAACTGAGCCTGATGCATTATCACAAACTATTAGCAATTTTAGCATTCCAGCTTTCAGTTTTCTTAGCACCTCTATCTTTACATTAACAAATTTACATATTGTATATCCCAGTTATTTAAAAGAAAAACTGCTTATAGATAGTAACTTGCAAAATTAACTTCAGGTTCATACATTTATTAATGTTATAATTGAGCAACCAAGTCCTATGTTTGGATATTTTCATTTTGAAAACCCTAAAATATACCTATGTTCAGTCCCTCTCCCTACCATACAGGTCAAATAAATCAGAGTCTCAAAGAAAGGTCAGAGTCTGGGCATCGGCATTTCTTCTTCTTTTTCTTTTTCTTTTTTTTTTTTTTTTAAGAGACAGGGTCTCTCCAGCCCAGGCTGGAGTGCAGTGGCATGATCAAGGCTCACTGCAGCCTTGATCTCCTGGGTTCAAGCAATCTTCCTACCTCAGTCTCCCAAGTAGTTAGAATTACAGATGCATGCCACCACACCTGGTTAATTTATTTTTTTGTATAGACAAGGTCTTGCTAAGTTGCCCGGGCTGGTCTTGAACTTTTAGCCTCAAGCAATCCTTCCCCCTCAGCCTCCCAAAGTGCTGAGCTTACAGGCGTGAGCCACTACACCCTTAAAAGCAACTCAGGTGATTCTACTGGCATGGTCAGTGTAAAAACCCACTGTTTTAAGCCTAATTTTCATTTTTTGTTACTTGCAACTGAAAGATCATTTTATTATAAACTACACATATACAAAACCATGCATACTACACCTTAGGGGTAAAAGATATTCCAAAGTAATTGTGATAATTTTTTGTCTCTCATTGACTATAGAATTTCACTAACGAGCAATACCAATGCATGAACAAATTCTCCAAAAATCTAGCCCCAATCTACCTTAACCAACATAGAATGTGTACTGTATGTTTTTCTTTTTACTTCCTCTAATCACTATACACAGTTGTTCCATACTTTCATAATAAATAAAACATTCTATTGTAGATAATTTAGTTTGTTTCAACTCTTAACACTGTCACAGCCTTTCATATACTACATTCCTGAAACACTGAACTAGTTTGAATTCCCTCCTGCTTTTGTGCCTTTACATGTGCTATTCTCTCTTGCACATGGCCCTTACCTATAACCTCCAAAACTATTCATCCTTCAAATAGTACCTTAAACGGTAACTCCTATCAAGCTTACCCCTAGCCTCCTGGGCAGATTAAATGGTTCTTTTATGCTCCCACTGCATTTAGTAAAAATTCTCACTGAAACAACTGTATTATTGCTTCCTAATCATCAATTACTTTGCTTTGTTCCCTCTAAATTATAAATTATAATCATCTTTGGTATTCCTATCATACTGCCTGGCACATAATAGTTATTAAAAACTATATATTTTTAAGTAAATAAACATGTAGAACAGATTTTACAGTTACAGGTCACACTCAAACTTGAACTGAGACAATGCAAAGACACTGTAGTTGGTGTTAGCCATTCTTAATTTGTAGCCTAACTTGTATTACTACAAATTATGCTGGCAACACTTTGTAACAGAAACAATGGAAACCTCCAATTTCCATATGTTAATCTAGGTCAGGCTTAACCATTATCTCCTTGCTCTGTTTTTCAAAACATTATTGAGTAGTGCTGAAATTATATATCATTCAACTCAATATCAACATATTTTTCAACTTTAACCACTTAGCATTCTTCAAAAAAAAAAAAAGAGAGAGAGAGAGAAAGTATACCAAGTCAAATTTAGTGTTTAAGCTCAGAAAAGTACCAAAATAACTGCATATAGCTGGCTGGCCATTTTTGGAGAAAATGAAACCATAGGATAGGATATGCTTCACTGAGCTAGCATAAGCCATAAGATTAGCAGGCTCACTAATCATTATGAGATTATTTTATGTATTATACACAGTTGAAGCATGAACATCCATTAAAGAATACCTCATCATCTCTTTATAAAACCTAATTATATTTCATTTAGGTAACCAGAGATACATACTAATTTCAGTCCAAATTGTAAACATTAGGTAGTATCACAATACCTCTTCCAATGTCTTTGCCTTCCAAATTCTTTAGTGTAAATGACTTTCCTTTTACAATAAGAACAGCATCACCTTCCCATTTTTTATGTTTTTTCTTTGAAGGCTTACACCAAACAACACTGAAATATTTAACTAGGCTATCAGATTTCTCTTCTTGTTCCTTGGACACTGCTACTTCTTTAGGAGTCAAATGAACTACAATTAAAAAAAAAAACATATTATTAAAAATGACTTTAATGTCTAAGTAGTAAGGTCATTCAAACAAAAAAAGGCACAAGAAAATTAGATTATATTAAGAAACAGTATGAAATAATACTCAATCATACTCATGTTAGCATTTTATAAACTAAGAAATCCAAATATCAGGTGTTAATATTACTATAAGAACAATGACTGTAAATGTCTTACTGTTCCAAAGTGAAATAAACTCAGTTGAAGTAGAATAACATAATAATCACTGTAAACATTTTAAAACTCTAAAAATTAAGATATTATTTCAATGTCTATAGCATGGAAAAATATCTAAAAATCAAATGTTGACAAAACTGATTTAAGTGACATGACAAGCTGAGGAAAGGCAAAGATTACAGAGTTCTCTGAAAGTAAAACCTGAAATTTTTATTTTAATTGATAAATAAAAATTATATATATGTATGTGCACAACATTCTGTTTTGATATATGTATACACTGTGGGATGGCTAAATCAAACTAATTAATATCCATTACCTCACATATTTTCTGTGGTGAGAACATTTTTTAAAATGCCACTTTCTTAGCATTTTTCAAGTATATATTGTTATTAACTATAGTCACCATGTTATACAATAGATTTCTTGAACTTACTCCTCCTTAACTGAAATTTCGAATCCTTTGACCAACATCTCCCCAGTGCTCCACCTCTATCCAACTCTAGGTAACCATCATTCTACTTTCTGTTCTAAGAGTTTAACTTTTTTGAATTCCACATGTAAGTGAGATCACAAAATAATTGTCTTTCTGTGTCTGGCTTATTTCACTCAGCATAATGCATAATGTCTTCCAGGTTTACCCATGTTGTCACAAGTGACAGGATTGCCATTTTTTAAGGCTGAGTAGTGTTCCACTGTGTATCTATACCAAGAAGCTTTTAATCCATTCATCCATTGATGGACATTTAGGTTGACTTCACATCTTGGCTACTGTGAAAAATACTCCAAGGAATATGGGAATGCAGACAGCTCTTGACATACCAATTTGATTCTTTTTGGCTATATACCCAGAAGTGAAAGTGTTGGATCATATGATATGTTACTTTTTCAAATAAGAACAAGTATAAAACAACAAAGTAGAAATGAGAATAAATATTATTAAAATTATGTTGTCTTCTGCTTCTTACACCTAACTTGTACACACTAGATTTTCAGTGGTTGGATAAAAGGTGGTTTAGCTGAAGACAGCAAAATCTCATTCCCCCCATTACTGAAGAGCTCTTCCCTATGTCTTTTACCTCATATACACTTTAACCATGGAAACTGTCAAAACAATAAAATTCAAAAAACAAAATGAAGCAATTTTTTTCCTTTTTACTATTTTCCTATTTACTTAAATAGGAATAAGGCAGTAAAAGCACACAAAGTATAAAGATCAGAAAGAAAACAGGAGCATTTACAGATGTTGTAACTATTTACATAGAAATCCCCAGAGAACCTAAAAATAAAGAAGAATAAATTTAGCAAAGTCACAAGATCAAGGTTCATATGCAAAAATCAACTGTATTCTTATAGACTAGCAAGAAATAATCAAAAATAAAAATTTTTAAATTCCATTCACAGTAGCTCCAAAAAACAGACATATGAAATACTTGGGAAAATATCTAACAAAAGATAACCCACATCTCTACATTAAAATTTAAAAGCTTTGTTGAAAAAAAATTAACAAAGCTCTTATAAATAAGTACAGCTCCTATTTCATGAATTGGAACATTCAATTTTGTTAAGACAGCAATTTTCCCCAAAATGATCAATATATTTAACATAATACCAATCAAAATCCCAAGACACTTTTAGTAAAATTGGCAAGCTGATTTAAAAATTCATATGAAAATAAAAATAACATAGAGTAACCAAAGCAATTTTTGAAAAAAACAAAGTTGGATGTTTACAATAATGTTACAATAATCAAGATAGTTTGGTACTGCCCCTCCTCTCCAAAAAAGACATATAGACATTCCAATGCATTGGAAGAGTAGCAAGAAATAGACCCGCTCACACATATACAGTGAAATTATTTTCAACAAAGGTGGGGAAGCAAATTCAATGAGGAAAAGAAAGTATTTTCAACAAACATTGCTAAACCGACTGGATACACATTTGGAAAAGATAAACATCAACCATTAAGTCACCCCATATACAAAATTCAACTCAAAATGAATGACAGACCTAAATGTAAAACCTAAAACAAAAAATCTCTAATAGAAAACACAGGATAAAATATTTGTAACCTCGGGATATACAAAGCTTTCTTAGAATACAAAAGCAAAAAATATAAAAATCAAAAATTATAAATCAACTTTTATCAGAATTTAAAACTTTTCCTTTTTGAAAGATGCCATTAAAAAAACAAAAGGCCCCTGGCCGGGCGCGGTGGCTCAAGCCTGTAATCCCAGCACTTTGGGAGGCCAAGACGGGCGGATCACGAGGTCAGGAGATCGAGACCATCCTGGCTAACCCGGTGAAACCCCGTCTCTACTAAAAAATACAAAAAACTAGCCGGGCGAGGTGGTGGGCGCCTGTAGTCCCAGCTACTCGGGAGGCTGAGGCAGGAGAATGGCGTAAACCCGGGAGGCGGAGCTTGCAGTGAGCGGAGATCCAGCCACTGCTCTCCAGCCTGGGTGACAGAGCAAGACTCCGTCTCAAAAAAAAAAAAA
>NC_045440.1:95212987-95224134 GCF_002776525.5 Piliocolobus tephrosceles
TTCTTTTTTTTTTCTTTTTTTTTTTGAGATAGAGTTTTGTTCTGTAGCCCAGGCTGGAATGCAGTGGTGTGATCTCGGCTCACTGCAACCTCTGCCTCCTGGGTTCAAGCTATTCTCCGGCCTCAGCGTCCCGCGTAGCTGGGATTACAGGTGCCCACTACCACACTCAGCTAATTTTTGTATTTTTAGTAGAGACGGGGTTTCACCAGGTTGGCCAGGCGGGTCTTGAATTCCTGACCTCAAGTTATCCACCTACCTCAGCCTCCCAAAGTGCTGGGATTACAGGCGTGAGCCACTGCGCCCGGCCTAATAATTCTTATAGTTTCAAAATAAGACAACAAACAAATCAATAGAAAATAGGCAAAAGTCTTAGACAATTCAGAAAATGATATATACAAACAACCAATAAGCACATAAAACAATATTTAACAGCATTAGTTACCCAGAAAATACATACTGAAAACCTGAAACACCACTTCACAACCATTAGGATGGCTGGGATCACAAAGTCAGATAATAAACAAGTGTGATGAGGATATGGATAAATCAAAACCCTTATACTCTGCTGGCAGGAGTATAAAATAGTGCAGCACTTTGGAAACCAGCATTGACAGTTGCTCAAATAATTAAACAAGTTACCAAATGACGCAGCAATTACACTCCTAAGTATATGCCCAAAAGAATAATAACATATGTCCACAAAAAAACTTGCATATGAATGTTTATAGCTAGGATTATTAATAATAGCCAACAGGTAGAAACAAACCAAATGTGCATGCAACTGACAAACGGATAAACAAAATGTGGCATATGCATACAATGGAATATAATTCCATCATAGAATAAAGTACTAATACATGCTAAAACACAGATGAACCCTGAAAACACTTATGCTAAGTGAAAGAAGCCAGTCACAAAGGCCATATATTTTAGGATTCCATTCATATAAAATGTATAAAGTAGCAAAATCTTACAGAGACAGAAAATAGATTAATGGTTGCTTAGGCTGGAGGTTAAGGATGGGGTTAGGAAGCAAGAGGGTGGTAGCTAAAGGTACAAAGTTTCTTTCTCAGGTATTGAAAATATTCTGCAATTGGCTGTTCTGATGGTTGCACATGGGACTATATTAAAAAAACAATGAATTGTATACTTTACATGACTGAATCATATGGTATATTAACTGTATCTCAATAAAGTTGTTTAAAACACACACACAATGAAATAACACCACACATTGATTAGATTGACTAAAATTAAAAAAAAAAAAAAAAAAAAAACTGACCACAATAAGTGCTAGTAAAGATATAGAGCAACTGAAAATATCATATCCTGCTGGCAGGAATGTCAAACAGTACAACCAGTTTGGAAAACGTTTTGACAGACTCTTTAAAAGTTAAACATACACCTACTATAACCAGCCATTTACATTGCTGAGTATTCACCAAAAAGAAAAAAAAAAAAAAAAAAAAACAAGAAAGAGGAAAGAAGAAGAAAAAAGAAGACATATGTCTAGGGAAAAAAAAAAAAAAAAACTTGTACATCTCTAAGCCAGGTAAATCAACCCACCAAAAGCCTGAAAAATCTACTAGAATTCAGATAAATGGTATCTTCATTACTGGCATTCATGGATTTACAAAGTGAATCTTGGCTATCTTCAATCACTAAATTATACTCAGAACCAACAAAGTATTTTTCTGAGAAAACATATGATTCATACCCAGTTTGAGTCAGCTCTGTCCGGCATGACCCAGTGAACTCTGATCAGTTCCTGAAAGGATTCAGACTGCTAGAACCCTGAGCAGGAACCAAGAAGACAAAAGACTTAAGTGCAGCTCCTCCAGTTTTCTGACCTTCCTTCCCTAATGAGGGTGTATGAGTAAGAGGTCATTTTTCAGATACTTTTTTGGGGGAAATGTGCTTCTAATGTCCCAGTAAACGTAGTGGATAGGTTTTTACTCTCCTCTTTTAAAATGTTATTGTGGATATATTTCTACATATTATTAATAGTCCCTTATTACTGGGCTTTTTTTTTTAAGCTCTATTATACTCAATCTGCGCATCTCTGGTTATTTGTAGAAGACAAAGTCCAAAAAAAGAAACTACCAGTCTAATGAATTTAAAGATTTTCAATTCCTGATTTAGACTGACAAATTTTTCTCCACGAAAGGTTGTATCAGTGATATTCCCACCAAGCAAGGGTGTCCACTTCATTACACCTGTGTTAGCACAAAACTTCACCTTTATCCATTTTTAACTATTTTATTTTTTAAATTTTCATACAGTAAAATAGACTTTTGGTGTACAGCTCTACAAATGTTAACACATGTATAGATTCACAGAACCACCACGACCACAATCAGGATATAGAATTGTTCCATCATGCCAAAAGACTTCCTCATGCTATTCCTTTATATTCACACCCTCTCCCTACCCAAAACCCCTGCAATTACTGACATGTTTTCCATGAACATTGTTTTCTTTTTGAGAATGTCAAATAAATGGAATCATACAGTATACAACCGTTTCAAAAATGATTTCTCCCATTCAGCATAATATCTTTGGGATTCGTCCCAAATTGTTGCCTGTATCAACAATTTATTCCTTATTACTATATAGGATAGTGACAGACAGTTGAGTTTTCAGCTTAATTTTGATAGCTTTGACTATCATAAAGCTTCTTTGAACTTTTTCTGTGAATTCATCTTTATCAATTTAGTTTGTAGAAATGGCATCTCCTTAATGCTGCAATTTGAATTTGATTAGTGATAGGACATTCTTAAATGTATCTTCATTTCCTCTTTGGAAGACGCTCCTAATTTCACATTACACTTAAAGAAGGTACCTGAGAAAAAAAGAAAAGATTCTCATCTCTTTAAAGTTTTAATGTGACCAGAAAACTCTCAACATTCAGTCAACATATTGCCAATATGTAGAATCTAAACCCTGAATTTTACTTAAAATATTTAAGTAAAAAATAGGCATAAAAGAATTTCAATTAGTAAGAACTGTTAAAATTAAAGCAAAAAGGTCAGGCACGGTGGCTCACGCCTGTAATCCCAGCACTTTCAGAGGCCAAGGCGGGTAGATCACAAGGTCAGCAGTTTGAGACCAGCCTGACCAACATGGTGAAACCCTGTCTCTACTAAAAATATAAACATTAGCCGGGTGTGGTGGCAGGCGCCTGCAATGCCAGCTACTCGGGAGGCTGAGGCAGGAGAATTGCTTGAAACCGGAAGGCGGAGGTTGCAGTGAGCCAAGATCGTGCCACTGCACTCTAGCCTGGGCAACAAGAGCAAAACTCCATCTCAAAAAAATAAATAAAAATAAAATTAAAGCAAAAAATAAATCTACTGAATTTTAATATGTAAAATGCTAATAAAATACATGGAACATAAGTGTTGACTATGCTGGAAGAATTAAGAATCCATTTAATATTTTCTTTAATAGGAGGTATTGACTAAGTTATGGGGCTGTTACAATATTTTAAATAAACCCATGTCATTTAAAAACTCCTCCCTCTTTTCTCACAGCCTGGCCCCCACCAAAACAAAAAACAAAAAACAAAAAAACTCAGCAACATGAACAATTTAACAGAGTAAAATAAAAGAGGTTGAAATAAGCCCACTCACTTACTAGAAATTATTAAACACTTCACTATACAGTCATATACCACACAACAAGGTTTTGATCAACCACAGACCACATATATGATGGTGGTCCCATAAGATTTTAATACCATATTTTTACTGTATATTTTCTATTTTTAGATATGTTTAGATACACAAATACCACTGTGTTACAACTGTCTATTCAGTACAGCAACATGCAGTACAGGTCTACAGTCTAGGAACCATAGGCTATATACCACATAGCCTAGGTGTGTAGCAGGCTATACCACCTAGGTTTGAGGAAGTACACTCCACGATGTTCGCACAATGAAATCACCTAGCAATGCATTTCTCAGAACATATCCCTGTCATTAAGCAACATGATTATACTCTACATCAATATATCAACATGCTGTAGTAAAAGGGCCAAAGAAAACTTGATTTTTTTTTTTTTTTTAAAAGACAGAGTCTTACTCTGTCACCCGGGTTGGAGTACAGTGGTGTGATCTTGGTTCACAGCAACTTCCACTTCCCAGGCTCAAGCAATCCTCCCACCTCAGCATCCTGAGTAGCTGGGACTACAGGCGTGCACCAACAAGCCCAGCTAGTTTGTTTTTTTTTTTTTTTCGTATTTTCAGTAGAGACGGGGTTTCACCATTTTGCCCAGGCTGGTGTCAAACTCATGAGCTTAAGCGACTGGTCTGCCTCAGCCTCCCAAAGAGCTCTTAACAGGGTCACTCTTTGACTTCCTACTTAATAAACTCCTTTCTCCACAGTAAATCATGGGAAAAAAACATAGCATGGAAAAATAAGGTCAAGATTATTATGTGATATATTTCAGGGAGAAACATGTATTGCAGGAAGAAACACATACATAAAAAGAGAAGTTTTTGGCCGTGCGCGGTGGCTCAGGCCTGTAATCCCAGTACTTTGGGAGGTTAAGGCAGGCAGATCACCTGAGGTCAGGAGTTCGAGACAAGCTTGGCCAACATGATGAAACCCCGCCTCTACTAAAAATACAAAAAGTAGCCAGACGTGATAGTGGGTGTCTGTAATCCCAGCTATCACCTGAACCCTGGAGGCGGAAGCTGCAGTAAGCCGAGATCACACCACTGCACTCCAGCCTAGGCAATAAAGCGAGACACCGTCTCAAAAAAACAAGAGATGTTTTCATACCATAAGAAGCTGTCTACCCCATTGTTTCCACTTCAAGTATCCAAACACTCCCATCCCTACACTGCCTCTGCTTCTTCAAATTCCCAATCATTCCTCAAGTGCTCCAATCTGGCTTCCAGTAGTCATTCCCCTGAAACTGCCCTGTTAAAGGTTACTAGGAGCTCTTCGTCTATAAACCCACAGGTTGTTTTTAGTCCTAATCAAAGTTCTCAAAAGCATTAGACAATGTTGACTACTTCCTCCTAGAAATACTAAGCTATACTTTTGTAACTTCTCTAACATCCTTGAAATTTTCCTCTTACCTCTTTGCTTGCTTCTTCTTAGACATCTTTGCCAGTTCATACTTCATCTACCTTTTATTTATTGGAGTTCTTCAGAACTGGCTTCTAGGCCATGTTCTCTCACTGTGCACCTCTTCTCTTTAAGTAGCCTATCCACTTCAGTGGCTTCAATGCCGCCCAGGTACTAACAACCTTTTTTTCTCCAGCCCAGATTACAACTCTTGATCTGCATATCCAGTTGCCTCCCAGACATGCCACACATCTCATAAACATCTCAAACTCATCATGTCCACGTATCTTCTCTCCAAAAATTGTTCCTCCTTTGGTTTCCCCATGTCTCGTCCTTATTCAAGCCAGAAAACTGGAAATCATCCTTGACACTCTCTACTTTTTCAGTCCCACAGACAATCAACCACAAAATCCAGACAATTCTGCCCCCTACCAGGTTTTCAGAGTTATGTATTGTATCCTTCTCCATTGTCTCTACTTTTTTCAACTCATCTCTGATCTGAATTTCAGTATTACGGCAGGGGCTTCCCAACAAGTCTACTGAGAGCTTCTTTTGCCACCTCTATTCTCTAAAACCGTTTTCCAAATTGTAGTTATCTATTTTTAAATGTAAATCTGATAACGTATCCCTCTTGCTTAAAATCTATGAGTCTTAGTAATCTGGAAGGAGGTATGCTATTTCCAGCTATATAGACTTTTTCCTGTCTTCTTCTAATGCCCTTATCTAAATTAACTTCTACTCTCTGTACAACTTAAATTTCCAATTGCCAAATTAGATCTAGCCAACCTATTACCTCAACATTATCTCAATAATTAGTTATGTAACAAATTATTTAATGTCAGCCTTCCCCAGTAACTTATAAAGTCCTGAGGTCTGTTTTGATTTGTTCATCACCATACTCACAGAACAAGATACTTTTCAAAAACTGCTATTTTGACTCTAGGTACATTTTGACTAAATGTTTATAAAAACATCTAATTAAAATACAATTATCAACCGGGTGCACTGGTTCACGCCTGTAATCCCAGCACTTTGGGAGGCTGAGGCAGGCGGATTACCTGAGGTCAGGAGTTTGAGACCAGCCTGGCCAACATGGCGAAACTCCGTCTCTACTAAAAATACAAAAATTAGCCAGACATGGTGGTACATGCCTGTAGTGCCAGCTACTTGGGCAGCTGAGACACGAGAATCACTTGAATCCGGGAGGGGGAGGTTGCAGTGAGCCAAGAACGTTCCACTGGCACTCCAGCCTGGGCAACAGAGCGAGACTTCGTCTCAAAAAAAAAAAAAACTACATATATATATATACACACACACATATATATAAATATATGTATATATATAATTATCTTTTAGTGTTATAGCTCTTTAAGAATTTTCCAGTTTTTGCCAATTCTAAATCCAGTTTCAGAATTTTCTAGAAAGCCCCCTCACACACAAAAAATTATATATATATAATTGTTAGGGGTGGTTATTCTGGGACATAGCAAATTTGTCAATATTTTCATAATACAAGTAGTCTAGATATAGGAGGCTATGTTCCACTATCCTATGTTGCCAATGATCTTGTTTTTACCTTTTGGAGTTATTCACCCTCTCCATTCCCTGCTTTATGGCCTACGTAATTTTAAAAATGGGACTAATTGGGAAAAAGAATATGTATCAATGTACATATATATGTATTTATCTTAACATTCATTTTCATTAAGAGTTGCTTTAGAATATAACTCTGTCCTCATTTCCATTATTACCCAATTTTTTATTTTCATTGACAAAGACTTGTTACTGGCCAGGTACAGTGGCTCACCCCTGTAATCCCAACACTTTGGGAGGCCGAGGTGGGCTAATCACGAGGTCAGGCGATCAAGACCATTCTGGCTAAGACGGTGAAACGCCATCTGTACTAAAAATACAAAAAATTAGCCAGGCGTGGTGGTGGGCGCCTATAGTCCCAGCTACTCGGGAGGCTGAGGTAGGAGAATTGCTTAAACCCGGAAGGCAGAGTTGCAGTGTGCCAAGATAGTGCCACTGCACTCCAGACTGGGCAACAGAGTCAGATTCCATCTCAAAAAAAAAAACCTGTTACTTTGTTACTATCAGGATCATTTTCCAAGTAAATTTATAACAAAGTTTCACTTGTTTATGTACCATATTATTTCATTGATCAGTGAAAACTTTTATGAACATGTTCTTTTATAACCATAATTTTTACCAAATGCAGTTTTACTGAGTCAAATTTTGCACAGCTAAATATTATCAGGATCGTATTAATCCAGCAAGTTTTAGTCAAGAAAACTTACCAGTTTTTAGATAAATTTGTAGCTGTCAAGGGTTAATCTTTGTTGTTTTACCAAGCCCAATCTTCCCAGATAAAGTTTTGAGGTTTTTAGCATTAACAAAAGACAGAATGCTTCCATTAGTTTTTGAACTCTAAAAAATTTTGCTGTGTGCAATTTTAGTCAATTTTAATTACTTCTCTTTTTGCATTATTTCTACCAGTAGCAGTCACTGTGCATTGAATTAAAAACTGACAAAATATTTCTGCATAGTTAAAATTTCTCTGTTTTTTATTAGGTTATCTAAGAGAAAAACATACTTCCCCTTTTGCCCTAAAGAGCGGGTAAAAAGAATGTCTTCATTAAAAGGCTGGGAAAAACATCCTGGAGTAAAATACTGTATTGTATTCCCAGGGTCTAAGAGAATAGCTGTTATGTCCAAGACTCTCCCTGCCACACTATCCCACCAGCTCCCAGAAAAAATGATGAATGAGATAACTAAGTTCTGATAATTCAGAAATTACTTACAAGTAACTTTGAAATACCATAAGATTCTCAGATATACACTTTTCTTTTGCAGAACAGCAGAAGGGCATGAACTATGGAGACAGACTGGCTGGGTTAGAGTCTTAAGTCTGCCTCTTACTAGCTCTGTGACCCTGGATAAGTTACTTAACCCCTTTGTGCCAGTTTATAAATCTATCAAATGAATATAATACTAACACTTACCTCACAAACCTACTGTGAGCAAGGATTAGTGAATATATGTAAAACACTTACAACAGTATTTGCCACAGAGTAAGTGCTCCCTTAATGTTTACACCATCGACGTTTGCCCTTGTCCCTTTCCCAATTACTCCCATTTTTAAAATTATGTAGGCCATACAGCAGGGAATAGAGAGGGTGAATAATTCCAAAAGGTAAAAATGAGATCGTTGGGAACATGGAACAGTAGAACATAACCTCCTATATCTAGACAACTTGTATTACAGAAAATACTGACTAATTTGCTATGTCCCAGAATAACCACCCCTAACAATCCCACTCTGTAATTTCTTAACTGTAAACTGGGTTCTGATCTATTCTCCCCTTGACCCTGTAATGTGCTTGCCAAATCAATACTAAAAAGTGGTCAGCATAAACAAGAGACTTGAAGGCCTATCTGCAAGATTCATAAGGCGGCTGGGCACAGTGGCTCACACCTATAATCCCAGCACTTTGGGAGGCCAAGGTGAGAGAATCACTCGAGCCCAGGAGCTCAAGACCAGTCTGGACAACATGGCGAAACTCTGTCTCTATAAAAAATACAAAAATTAGCTGGGCATGGTGGTGCACACCTGTGGTTCCAGCTACTCAGGAAGTTGAGGCAGGTAGATTGCTTGAGCCCAGGAGGCTGAGGCTCCCGTGAGCTGTGACTGTGCCACTGTACTCCAGCCTGGGTAACAGAGTGAGACACCATCTCAAAAAAAAAAAAAAAAATTCATAAGGGCAGGATGCTTAAAACCATGTTTTGATGAAGGGAAATAATGTCATTTAATATTAATAGTGGACATTATCATCTTAATGAACAGTTCCTAAGCTTAGCCACTCTGGAGTTGAATGACTTAATTGTACATCTCATAAACCTAAGCCTTTAATATTCTTTTTCTTTTTTCTTTTTTTTAATTAAAACAAGGTCTTCAAGTTGCTCTTGAACTCCTGGACTCAAGCAATCCTCCCGCCTCAGCCTCACAAAGTGTTAGGAATACAGGCATGAGCCATCCCATCCAGTCTAATACTCTTTTGTTTAACAATTCTAAATACATTGTTTTCAATGGCACAAATGAAATTTAAAATGTCTCATATGATCAAATTCAATAAAGAATGTAAATAATCTTGCAGCTCATATTTTGAGTTTTAAAATTAACAAAACCTACCACAATGTTTAATATGCATTAACATATAACTTCAATATAAATTTAAGATTGAAAGTTTTTATTACACTAAAAAGCATATAAACATTAATATACAAATCCCTTCAAACTGATACTCAGTTTTCTTTATCTAATAAGAGACTGAATGTGAACTAAATATAAGTATCAATTAAGTATGAAGTAAACCTAGAAGATATTTCTTTGCATTAAAGATCATTTTCAGAATTGTTTTATAAGCATAGCAGAGACTACACATTTCATATTTCTTCAATACCTCATGTCAAAGCATATATGCAACTAGTACTAAAATGAAAAAACAAAAAACCAATGAACTACAATATTCCCAGGTATCTAAATTATCTGCCCAGCATTTTGAATACACTTAAATATTACAAAAATTATTCATCAGTTTCAATTCTGACATTCCAATCACTGAACATGCAAAGGGGTTTTGTTTGTTTTGTTTTTGAGACAGGGTCTTACTCTGTTGCCCAGGCTGGAGTACAGTGGTGTGATCAGGGCTCACTGCAACCTCTGCCTCCCAGATTCAAGCAATTCTCCTGCCTCAGCCTCCTGAGTAGCTGGGATTCCAGGCGTCTGCCACCACGCCCAGCTGATTTTTGTATTTTTAGTAGAGACAGGGTTTCACCATGGTGGCCAGGCTGGTTTTGAACTCCTGACCTCAAGCGATCCACCCACCTGAGCCTCCCAAAGTGCTGGGATGACAGGTGTGAGCCACTATGCCCAGCCTTTTGCAAAGATTAAAAAAAAAAAAAAAAAAAAACTCATACCCTGTTGATGGAAGTGTAAAATGATATAATCACTTTAGAAAATGTCTGGCAATTTCTTAAAGGTTAAATCTATATGGTTCCCTAATCTAGTATTATGTCCATGAAAAACTTGCACAAGAATATTCATAGAATCTTTATACTTAACAGCCAAAAAATATGGAAATTGCCAAGAAGTCCATCAAAAGATAATAGATAAACAAAGTGTGGTATAGGTATATAATGGAATACTGCTCAGCAACAGAAAGCAATGTGCTACTAATAGGAGGATGGATAAATATGGATGAATATTAAAAACACTAAGATAGGTGAAAAAAACAGAAACAAAGTATGCATATTGTACAATTCCAATTATATGAAGTTCTAGAATGGGCAAAACTTACCTATAATTTTTTTAAAATTAGGACAACGGTTGCCTGATGTGCAAGAAGCAGGCAAGAGAGAACTTTCTGAGGTGATAATGTTCTAAATCTTGACAGAGGTTTGAGCTACACAGTTGTGGATCAAAACTCACCAAATGGTGTATTTTAAATTTGTGCATTTCACTGTATGCAAATCTTACCTAAAAAACACACATGCACAAATACATAGTGAACTCTAGTAATACTCATGCTGAAGTACTTAAGGGTAAATTATTCTAATTCTACAACTTGTTTTGAAGTAACATTTTTCCTTTAAAAAAAAGAAATGATGGATAAATATGTGATGAAGCAAGTATAGCAAAACATTCATTGCAGAATCTATGTGGTAGGTATATGGATACTTACTGTAACTATCTTTTAAATTTTTCTGTATGTCTAAGGGGTTTCTTAATAAAATATTAGGGGAAAAAAAAACTTTGTAACAGAGGTGAATTCACACATAATTTTTTTTTTTTTTTTTTTTTTTTTGAGACAGAGTCTCGCTCTGTCACCCAGGCTGGAGTGCAGTGGCCGGATCTCAGCTCACTGCAAGCTCCGCCTCCCAGGTTTACGCCATTCTCCTGCTTCAGCCTCCCGCATAGCTGGGACTACAGGCGCCCACCACCTCACCCGGCTAGTTTTTTGTATTTTTTAGTAGAGACGGGGTTTCACCATGTTAGCCAGGATGGTCTCG
>NC_045440.1:95224144-95377794 GCF_002776525.5 Piliocolobus tephrosceles
CTCCACTTTCCATACTCCCTCATTCTCCCTTTAAAAGGCCCAGTCACGACTGCACAAATCATGGAGCTCAGCTCTTTCCCCTATTGCCAGTAGTTACTGAATAAATTTTGTTTTTACCACTTTAATGTGTCTCGATTTTTTTATTCACGAGTGTCAAAGATAAAGCTGTAGGTAGATATATACTGAATAACACCATTTATTTGAAGCATTGCACCCACAATAACAGCTGAGTTATATCTGCAGTATTTTAGATATTTTTCTGAAGAGAATGTATTTAGGTACATTAATTATTTTTTTTTTAAGAGATAGGACCTCACTATGTTGCCCAGGCTGGTCTTGAACTCCTGGCCTGAAGCGATCTTCCCACCTCAGCCTCCCAAAGCTCTGGGATCACAGGCATGAGCCACCACACATAGGCTTAAGTACATTAATCTTAATGAATTGCATGAATTATTTTGAGGAAAACGTACTGATATCTGAAACTTGAGAATCCTTTTTTAAAATTAATATAGACTGATGGATAAATATATAATAAAGCACATATAGTAAAATTTTAATTGTAGACTTGAGATGGTAGGTTTATGGGTATTCAATAAAAAATTCTTTCAACTTTTATATAAGATTTTTTAAAGTATCATAAAATGTCCAAAAATTATCATTAAAAAGGAAACATAGCAAGTAGTATATTTTAAACTCTAGCCATCAAAAGTGTGCAAAGTTTGAACAAAGTTAAATTTATCAAATAAAACTTAGATAATTAGATGTAATAGTAAAGAATAATTGTGGGGTAGTTTTTCCACAAACTTTTTTTAAGGCACAAAAAGTACAGTGATTACAGAAAATTTTTTCTATATTTTAGGAGGTAGTCCAAAAAAGTCCAGATAAGAATTACATGCCTTATTAATCTTTGTCTTCGCCCAGTTCTCTGGCAAACAGAGCCTGGTTAAAATGCTGATGTTTCACTTGAGAGGTGCATACACAGGGCATCAAGGGTGAAGAGAAGGTAAACTGAGGCAAGAAAATATATAAAGCAAGGGAAAGTGCTGGCTACCATTTTACAAGAAGCTATAAAAATATATAGTAGGTCACTGAACAAATGCATCCACTTGGAGTACTCTTTGTGGAATGTCTCCTGATAGACTACAAAAAAGAAACCATACCTCAGAGTAGTCCATGTGGAAAAAGAAATTTATCTGGCAGGTTCCCTCCTGTCTCCTATTTCCCACTGGTCAAAGTCCACCCTGAAGTACACTGCACTTCCATTTTGTGTCATCTGGCCTTCACAGATGCTTAGGATGCTACCTACAGGATGTGGTGTGGTATTATACCCAAGACTGGAAGTGGCAGGAGGAGCCAGACCCTCCCAGCGTATGGTTCATAAATTTAGCTAGATGGTGGCCACCAAGGCACAGGGCCCTCATTCCTCAGTTGAAGCAACTGGCTAGCCTCCAGTGGCAGCAGAAAATTCTACGAGGCAGATGGTGCCAAGGGACTCTGAAGAGGCATATAAGATTATGTTTGATATAATCACAATGCAACGTGAGAGGAAGATAAGACTTAAAAAAAAAAATCTGCCACATAAAAATAGGGCAAAAACTAGGGTAAATCCAACCCCTAAGAGTTATTCTCAGTTACAGCATTTAAATATCTCACACTTCATCACTGTGCTTTGGTGGTGATATTCTGTGATGTTAAGCAGTCGAGACAATCAAAACCTGGGATTTAAGAACCTTGAAAACCCTCACAAAACTGAAGGAGTCAAATTACAAAATTTACTCCACCCATGCTATATGAATCACAGAATTACTCTATATAATCTAAATTTACATATATCTTCACAAAATAGCTCCCAGCTCTCTATTAAGGATCTCTGTTTGGCCAAGTCTTGTCCTTGGTGTAAAAATATGTTGAACTAAAGGAGCCTCTCTGTCTCAGAAGCTGGCCTGCCCTTTAGATGAATTTTGTATACTGAAAACATTGCTAAGCTACTCTTATTTATTTTAGCCATTCTTTTACTTAATCATTTTATCAGTATAGTTAACATTATGTTTGCTGGTGGCATCTCACAATATTCACTACACTGCTCACTCATTGTGTAGCAGCCAGAAAATTTGGGTGAAATAACTCTCACTTCTAAGGAAGGAGATGAAAAGTATGTGACTGTTTGGTACACTGAGGATTCTCAGAAACTAGTAAGGATTCCTCTTCAAGACGGCAAACTAAGACAGGGATTAGAAAAAAACCCTGGTCACAGGAAAGTGGTCAGTAACAGCACAAAGTTAGAAAATCTTATTTAGTGATTCTGAGTAGGAATCATCTGCCTGTCATCAGATGGATGAGAAAATGCGTCTGGCCACAGTAGTTGCTGGGATCCATCATTTAACATGAGTGGAGCCAGTCTAAGAATGCAACCAATCCTACAGATGACAGATGAAATAAACAGAAAGAAATAGGGTTCATGATGATATCCTTTAAACTGCTAGACCAGTCAGTCCTGAAGCCTGGAATTTCCAGTTATACATGCCAATAAAAACCTTCAATTATATAAGCTAGTATTTTTATTGATACTTGAACCAAAAGCATATTAGCTGATATAAAAAAATATATTCTTTTTGGTTATTTTTTCTTTCTTTACCTTGTGTTTTCTTCTTTGCCTATGTTACCTTGCTCAAATTACCACTTCTCTGACATTTTGTTTTTAAATGAGGATTCAAATGAAAGACAAGATAGGAAGACAGTTTATTCTCCAAAAAGTAGAGGCTGAATGTCATTATTATTTCAACTATTCTACAGTTTTGGTTATGTTTTTGTCTTTCCATTGAGCTATGATTGTACCACTGCAATCCAGCCTGGGTGACAGAGCAAGATCCTGTCTCCTCCGCCCCACTCTCCCACCAAAAAGAAACAGGAGATAACAAATGTTGGCAAGGGTATGGAGAACAGGGAACCCTGTACACTGTTAGTGGGAATGAAGATTGGTGCAGTCATTATGGAGGTTCTTAAGGAAATTAAAAATAGAACTACCATATGACCCAGCAATCCCTCTTCTGGGCACACACCTGAAGGAGATGAAATCACCATCTCAAAAATCTGCACTCCCATGTTCACTGCATCATGGGAGTGTCCACTCCAGATAAATGCATCCATTGGCAGATAAATGGAATACAAAATGTGAGATGGTGTGTGTGTATGTATATATATACACACACACATACACATACACAAAATAGAATATCATTCAGCCTTAAAAAAGGAGACCCTGTCATTTGCCACAACATGAAAGGATGTGGATGACATTATGCTAAATGAATTAAGCCAGACACAGAAAGAAAAACACTGCATCTCACCTTATATGTGGAATGTTATTTAAAAAAAAAAAAAAAAAAAAAGGCCAAACATACAGAGATAAAAAATAAAACAGTGGTTACCAGAACAGAGAGGTGGGGTGGTGGGGGAGGAGGGAGAGGAAATCGGGAGTTATGCATCAGAGGATACAAAGTAGTGGATATGTAGGATATCTAGGGATCTAATGTACAACATGAAGGCTATAGTTAATAAAACTGTATTAGGCATTTTGTTAAGTAGATTTTAGGTACTCTGGTCACACACAAAAAACAGTATATGTAATGAATAATAATTTGCCTCACTATGATTACCATTTTACTGTTTCTCTATATATGTATGTGTGTGCACATGCATATACACACACATGCACACACACACACACATATATATATCTCCCATAACATCATGTTGTAAACCTCAGTTATGCACAATAAAATTTATTTTAAAAATATTTTAAATTGAGCTTTAATATTAGGTCTTATACCACACCCTTCCCCCCGCCCCCCCCCCCCCACACACACAGACAACCCTCTAGAACCCATGTTGATTAACTACTGCTCAATATCCATATCATCAGGTTGTTGCCTCTTCCCTTGAGTGACCCATCTAAAAAATAAATGCTTTATATTCTGGCGGCCAGGCACAGTGGCTCACGCCTGTAATCCCGGCACTTTGGGAGGCAGAGACGGGCAGACCACCTGAGGTCGGGAGTTCAAGACCAGCTGGCCAACACGGTGAAACCCTGTTTCTACTAAAAAAAAATACAAAAGTTAGCTAGGCGTGGTGGCGGGCACCTGTAATCCCAGCTACTCAGGAGCCTGAGGCAGGAGAATCGCTTGAACCCAAGAGGCAGACGTTGCAGTGAGCCAGGATCGCATCACTCACTCCAGCCTAGGTGACAGAGTGAGACTGTCTGCAAAACAAAAGGAAACGCTCTATACGCTGGAGAGAATTTGATAATCCAACCTCAGTAGTTTCAAAAATCCTTCAGGATGATTTGGAAGGTTGCATATGAGAGAATCAATATTCAAGTGACCAGGACCTTTTTTTAGTAGCCTGATTCTTATTCACTTCCATCCACGGCAGGAATTCAAAAGAACAGTCCCGGTGTATAGGTTTCCTCAAAAGCCCTTCTTTATCCTGATAACTAGGATAAGAACTAGAAGGCAAATTAGTTAGGGGAGAATTATCTTCAATGGTGTATTTTTGAAAGGAAAAAAGATACACCTATCATGTTTCCCCCTCTTCAGAAGACTGGACTACTAACTGACTGTCCAATAGTGTGGATCAGAAACAATGCTCATACACCCAAAAGCTGTAAAACCTATTTATTCCCTAACCCAAGTCATCATAAAAGAGCCCTAAAGGACAAAGGATGATCTTCTCAATACTCAATTGTCTGTGGAGAATTTTCTATGGGGAAAAAGATACAGTGGCTCTGAATATTCAATATCTGATTCCTTGCAGTTATGTCTAGGTTGTTATATAAGGAAGTAAGAGTCACTAGAAAAGAAAACATATTCACCAATCAACTGGTCACAAATTTTTAAAAATCAGTTTCTATTCAAATGTCCCTTAAACCTCAACCATAATATCAAAGTCTCTTTGAGACTGCATGATAATCAACTACAAAATGAAATAGCAAATTTTGCAAAAGGTTGACATGATAGGTACTTGGAAAGAGACTGACTTGAATATCAAAGAATTTTAGGCCCTTAGGAAAAGTTCAGCAATCCACAAATATTTTGCAAAAACTCTATTTATGATGGTGCTAAAAAAGTCAGATATAAACAAAAGAAGTTTTATCATGTCATAGTTTCTGTGAGAAAAAGTATAACTAACTTCTGTTCAAATAAGCACTTTTAATAAGGATACAAAATCTCAGCCAGGCTCGTGCCTGTAATCCCAGCACTTTGGGAGGCCGAGGTGGGCAAACCACTTGAAGCCAGGAGTTCGAGACCAACCTGGCCAACATGGTGAAACCCCATCTCTAGTAAAAATACAAAAATTAGCCGAGTGTAGTGGTGCACGCCTGTAGTCCCAGCTACATGGGAGGCTGAGGAACAAGAATTGCTTGAATCCAGAATAAGACTATCTTAAAAAAAAAAAAAAAATTTTACTATTAAATGTGGTCCCTTTTTGAAAGACTGGTTAAACAGAAATGAAATTAATAGGTAAATATATTTAAGATAACAATAACCAAATTTTTCACTATGAAAGAAGGGGCTGCAAACTAAAATGAATCCTGGGGTACTATATCAGAATTGGAGGTATTGGTATGAGCTGGTGGTTTTTAATATTTATAGATAAATATAGATGTAATCATATATAGATTTCCTAGTTTTGACTGCTAGAAGAACTAAAAGCAATAACACTGCAGTATCAGTGAATACACCTAGTGGTCAGTTCTTGGTTTTTAAATACACTTCTCCACCAAAAAAGAACTAGGGCTCTTGAATGATTTCTAGACCTGGGACAGGAAAGATCTTATTGTGCCAGAAGCACAAAAATGCTCAAAAATTGATGGGGATTGTCAAAAGGACACAGGAGCCCTGGTAAAGGGACTCCACTGGCCAAATCTGAGACACTCTGAGCATCATAATAAATAAGACCTTATAACCCCCTGAATAAAACAGACATTTATGAATCCATAAAAATTAATTAACAAATAAATGGGGAAGAAGAGAAAGCTCTTCCTTCCAACAGAATGCCAACTAATAAATACAGATGGAATGAGAAAACTAACATTTGGCAACAATTATAGTACTAAATTTCAGGTAAGAATCAGCAGTTTCAAAGTAACTCTCCATAGATACTTACTAATTTCGAAGGTAAAAATAATTTTACAGTGAAGAAACCCTGCTGCCACCAATTTATCCAAATAATCAAACTTATTATCACCAGTAATGAGATAAACTGACATCATGTGCCTTCTGATGATATATTAAGAACTATTTCTGTGATATTTCTGCCAAAAATGTGTAAACTAAATCTAATTATAAGGAAATATCAAACAAACCCAAACTGATAAGCATTCAACAAATGACTGGCCTGTACTCCTTAATTTAAAAAGTCACAAAATATAAGCAAAGACTAAGAAAATGTTCCAGATCGAAGGCAGCTAAAAGACATAATGACTGAATACAACACATATCCTGGTCTAGCAGGAAAAAAAAAGTTTATTCATTTTTAAATTCGTTTCTGCCATAAAGGATATTGTCTTAGTCCATTCAGGCCGCTAAAACAAAATACCATAAACTGGGTAGCTTATAAACAGTAGAAACGTATTTCACACAGATCTAAAGGCTGGGAAGTCCAAGATTAAGGTACTGGCAGATTCAGTATTTGGTAAGGGCCTCCTTTCTAGTTCATAGATGGCACTGTCTCCTGTATCCTCACATGGTGAAAGAGGAAAGGCAACTCTCTGGGGCCTGTTTCACAGAGGAATTAATCTCATTCATGAGGGCTTCACCCTCCTGGCCCAGTCACCTCCCAAAGCCCTGACCTCCTAATATTAATACCATCGCATTAGTGCTTAGGTTTCTACATATGAATTTTGGGGAAACAGAAACATTCAGACCATAGTATTGTATCAGTGTTAATATCCTGATTTTGACTGTTGTACTTCTATACTTTATTATACAGTAGCCTGTCCTTGTTTAGGAAATACATACTGAAAACTTTCAGGTGATGGGGCATCATGACAGTATCTTATTCTTAACTAGTTCTGAAACATTACACATATACATACAATACACACAAAATGTTAAATTTGTGAAAGTTTTTTATACTATCCTTAATTTTTGCTTTTTTTTTTTTTTTTTTTTTTTTTGAGATACAGTCTCGCTCTGTCACCCAGGCTGGAGTGCAATGGTGCCATCTCAGCTCACCACAAGCTCTGCCTCCTGAGTTCACAGCATTCTCCTGCCTCAGCCTCCTGAGTGGTTGGGACTACAGGCACCTGCCACCACGCGCAGCTAATTTTTTGCATTTTTAGTAGAGATGGGGTTTCACCATGCTAGCCAGGATGGTCTCAAACACCTGACCTCATGATCCACCCACTTCGGTCTCCCAAAATGCTGGGATTACAGGTGTGAGCCACGACACCAGGCCTACTAACCTTAATTTTTTCTGTAATTTTTAAATAATCTTTAACATCAAAAAGTTTAAATTGAAAGCACAACAAAATGAGATTGTTTAACTTAGACTGTCAAATATCAAAAATATAAATACATACATATAGATTGAGCATCACAATACATAATAAATGCATTCCTCATGCATTGCTGATGAGAGTATAAACCTGTACTAACCTCTGTAGAAGGCAATTTATCATTATCCATCAAACAGGTAAAGGCACATACCTTGTGATGAGTATCCTACTCCAAGGTATTTATGAATATAGTATCCTATATGTATATATTATATAGATATTTATTGTAGCTTTGTTTGTAATAACAAAAGATCCCAAACAAACTAAATATCCATTATTAAGACATCAGTTAAGTACATTTGGCACATCCACACAATGGAATTAGTTTTAAAAATAAGATAGTTCTGGCCAGGTGCAGTGGCTCACATCTGTAATCCTAGCATCTTGGGAGGCTGAGGTGGGCAGATCACTTGAGGTCAGGAGTTCAAAACCAGCCTGGCCAACATGGTGAACCCCTGTCTCTACTAAAAATACAAAAAAATTAGCCAAGTATGGTGGCAGGTGCCTGTAATCCCAGCTACTCAGGAGGTCGAGGCAGAAGAATCACTTGAACCCGGAGGTGGAGGTTGCAGTGAGCCGAGATCATGCCACTGCACTCCAGACTGGGTGACAGAGCAAGACTCCATCTCAAATAAATAAATAAATAAAGTAGTTCTAAATGTATTGACAAAAAGATTTCAGTGATATACTGTTGCAGTAAAAACACAATGTATAGAATAAGGAAGCTAGTGAACAATTATTTAGAAGGAGAAAAAATATATATATACATATATGTTTCCAAATATGTAGAATACTTCAAAAAAGACATACAAAAAACTAGTAACTGGTTACCTCTGGGGAAGGGAAGTAGATAGCTAGGTAACAGGGAAGGGAGACTTTTTACTATATTCTTTTTTTGTTTGTTTGTCTGAGATGGAGTGTTGCTCTTTTTTGCCCAGGCTGGAGTGTAATGGTGCAATCTCGGCTCACTGCAACCTCTGCCTCCTGGGTTCAAGCAATTCTCTGGCCTCAGCCTCCCAAGTAGCTGGGATTACAGGCCTGCACCACCACACCCAGCTAATTTTGTATGGCTTCACCATGTTGGCCAGGCTGGTCTCAAACTCCTGACATCAGGTCATCCTCCTGCCTCGGCCTCCCAAAGTGCCAGGACTACAGGTGTGAGCCACCACGCCCGGCTGACTTTTTACTATATTCTTAATGCCTTCTAAGTTTTTTTTTTTACCATGTGCATGCATTAACTTTAAAAAAAAAAAAAAGTCACAATGGATTATATATTGTATGATTCTCTTTACATAGTATATCCAGAATAGGTATATCCATAGAGACAGAAAGCAAATAAAGGAGAGTGACTGTTTAATTGATCTGGGGTTTCTTTTTAGAGAAAAATGTTCTGGAACTAGATAGAATTGACAGTTGTACAACATTGTAAATATGCTAAATGCCACTTAATTGTATACTTTAAAATGATTAAAATGGTGAATTTTATGTTATAAAATAACATAAATGATATGTTATTTATTGTATTGGAACATTAAACTATAATATTCCAATAGCCTCTTTGTGGCTACTTGACTTCCCTGAAGCACTGTGAAGCCAAAGACAGCCAAGGGACTCAACTACAGAAAACTATAAGTTTCTCAGGATCTCTTCATTCAGTCACAAAATGTTTTTGAATCCATGCAGTTTGATTTAAAACCTTAACAAAAGGACATTCCTGCCTTTGTATGTCACAGTTTTGTGAAGGAGATTCAGGTAAACAGGTAACAGAAGATGGCATAGTCTCCTCTCACAGTTCTTCAGAATGAGAAAGAATCAGAAAGAATAAAAAAACTTTATCTTCTTCTAAAGAAACTACATAGCTCTGAATATCCAAGAGATCTGGGGCTTCCTGTATTCATTTTAGAGACTCCTGTAACAAACTGGGTGGTTTTAAACAACAGAATTTATTTTCTCACAGTCTGGAAACCAGAAGTCCAAAATCAAGGTGTCAGCAGGGCCATGCTCTCTCTGAGAAAGTTCTAAGAGAGAATATTTCTTTGCTTCTTTCTAGCCTCTGGTGGTTGCCAGCAATCGGGGTGGTTATTCCAATCTCTGCCTCCATCATCACATGGACTTTTTCCCTCCGTGTTTCTATCTCTTTCTTCATGAGGACACCAGTCATTAAATTTAGGGTCTACCTTAACCCGGTATGACTTTATCTTGATTATATCTGCAAAGACCCTATTTCCAAATAAGGTCACATTCATAGGTACCAAGGCTTAGGACTTTAACATATATCTTTAGGAGACACAATTCAAGCCACTACATTTCCCCTCTCCCAAAATTTGGTTTTTGAAAGCCCAGGCTCAAAAACTAGATTGTTCATGAAAAGAAAGACCTGTGGAGCTTGGATCAAAAAAGATAGAAGTAGGCCCTATGGCCCTTCTACCACAAACCCCAAAGAAACCACATTCCCTAAGCTTTGGGGGCAGTCATTAGTGGTAGACCTACATCTTCATTTTCACACAAAGAATATTATCTGCAAACACATAGCATTATGAAAAGACTCAAAGTGTCCAGTGAATTCAAGAAAGTGAAAATGTATTTATCAGGGCTCTTTCAGTTGAAAGAGAAACCAAACTCAAACTAGCTTAAGCAAAAATGATATTAACAATGAACTAAATATTATTAATTACTATTAATCCTGTTTGGTATAATAACAATGTGTGGTTATACAGGAGAAAACATTTATTTCAAGAAATACGTGCTTAAGTGGCTAGAGGTTAAGTGGCATGATATATGCAACTTATTTTCAAAAGGTTGAGGGGAGTGCATCTACACAGAGAGAAAGAAAGAAAGCACACAAATAGGCAAAATGTTAGTAACTGGTGAGTTTAGGATGTTAATTGGATCATTCTTTCAACTTGAGACTATGTAGGTATATTTCAAAATAAAAAGGTGATGGGGAAAAAGACATATTTTATTGAACTGGGACATACAGATTTGTAGTTCATTTCAAGGTGGATTAGATGTAGAATGAAAAAGATGTGAAAGGGTGAGTAGATACTAAACGGGTCTCTCATCTCTATGCTTTTCTATATACTACATCCCTCTCCAACAATCCACCATAGAGAACAAAACATTTCAAATAAAGCTCTTTTCCCCAATTTAACCTCTCTCTGAACAAGAAACAGGAGGGTATCAGGAAGTTGGCACAGGTTCCCCAGTTCACTGAATGTACTAACCGGAGAAAGGATTAAGGGATTAGGAGTTGAGTAAATTAACTCCCTCTTTATTTTATCTTAACTCTTAACTCCCTTCTCAAATTTAGCAGGGAAGAGAATGAGAAACTACAGCAGAACACAAATAAAGCCCAAGATTAGTAACATAAAAGGTATTATATTCCAGAGTCTAAATGTCATTTTCTGATGAAGAAATTAGAAAAGAACTGGGCATACATGTATCATTATCTACCTCGGGCTTAAAGTAGAAAAGAAAACCTGGGAAAACAGAATAGTCACCTAACAAGGATAGAAGCAAGGAAGGAATAAGTGGGGAAAACAGGGAGGAAAGAAGGGAGAGCAAGTCAGTAACATAAAGCAGCGGCTAAACTGCCATGCCCAGAGCTGTTCCTAGGGATCTTCCTAGGAGCAGCTTTCTCGACCCTATTTCTCAACTTAAGTCTTTCTCGACCTTGTTCTGACACTAGTCACAGCTTTTGAAAAGTTATGAGGAGCACATAAATGGCACCAAGACAATGGCCAGTTAGGTAAATACAGAATTCCTTTCTGTCCCAACAAGATACAAACCTATTCACAGGTAAAATTCATTAATCATCAGAAAGTCCAAGAACTTCCTTCAAAATGGTTAAGTGCTTAGGGCACTTTGTCGATTTGCACTGGTACCAAAAGGATGGCAGTTACTATTCTGTAGCCCAACAGATGGGGCCGGATGGCTGAATCTGTTCATTCAACCAAAATATGAATAAAATGTAATTTGGAAAAACAGTCCAATGATGGCTTTCACAAGACCAAATAAACATCTATGAACCATCTTTATTTTTTTTTTTTTAGTTATCTAACAAATAGTGATCTCTCACAGATACAAAAAGAACCATAATCATTATTTTAACTCAGTTCAACAATATAGGGATGGAGCATTTGTTAAATGCTTGCTTTTCATGCAAGTATGTGTCTTAATAATTCAACTCTTATTTGAAGTACTCCAGACTCTAATGAATTAACAATTAACTAATTTCAAGTTCAACTCTCCAATTTTAGTCCCATTAACGTGCTTTTTAGAAAAAAAATTTTTTAATCCTATCTTTAAACACAATCTTGGTGCCTGAGGAAAAGATCACATTTGACCAAGCTTATAATAAACAGTCTTAAGCATACATCTACTATAAAGTACACTTCAATCACACAGTTATTAATCCAATCACTAAAGATAAATTATGAAAACAAAAAACCTGAACTACCAACAATCTAGTGGTATTACATCAACAGTTTTCTAATATAACATATTCATTCTTGAATCATCATTTAAATAATACTATAATACTATTGGTTAAGCATAAACCTTATCAATAAAAAGCAGTCTTACCTGTATGAGGTGGATCTAATGTTGCCAGTGTAGGTGCTTCAAAACAGTATTTTCCACTGCAATTATCTATGTAGTTAATTTCTCTAGTACTTTCTTCATTAGGCAGATTTAAACTGCATATTCTAGGATCACTTTGTGATGGGAGAAAGGTGTTATTATTTGTAGCACCCTAAAAGAAACAAATATATATTTAAATCAGAAATCAAACCTAATTTTCTGTATTTTTACATAAAAGATTCTAATTTAAAATACGAGCTACCAGTTACATATATATATATAAAAATTAGAACTAGATATTTAAAAATAAATTAATATCTGCCAGACATGGTGGGTCACGCCTGTAATCCCAGCACTTTGGGAAGCCGAGGCGGGTGAATCACTTGAGGTCAGGAGTTTGACATCAGCCTGGCCAACATGGTGAAACACTGTCTACTAAAAATACACAAATTAGCCTGGCGTCATAGCAAGTGCCTGTTATCCCAGCTACTCGGGAAATTGAGGCAGGAAAATCACTTAAACTCAGGAGGCGGAGGTTGCAATGAGCCAAGATTGTACCACTGCATTCTAGCCTGGGAGACAGAGGGAGACTCCATCTCAAAAAAATAATAATTAATTAATTAAAGTCTAATTTTTATTGCTTGTCTTTAGAACTATTTTAAATTACGCTACTAAAAACTGAAAGATATGACAGAACGAAAAATTATGCTTATAGTATATTTTAAACAACATATCAGAAGTTTTTAAATCATAACATGCCATTCTCATAGTAAAATACTTTTTCTTGTTAAATTTCTCAATACTAAAATCAATACTCAAATATTTTTAGGTGAGATAATGGTAATGTCACTATGTTGGGTTTTGTTAACGAGCCCCTACCTCTTTTTTTAAGATATGGGGTCTCAATCTGGTACTCAGGCTGAAAGAGTGCAGTGGCACGACCACAGCTCATTGCAGCCTTCTCAACTCCTGGGCCCAAGGGACCCTCCCACCTCAGCCTCCCTAGTAGCCGGAACTACAAGCATGTGCCACCATACCCAGCTAATGTTTTTTACTTTTTGTAGAGATGGGGGGTCTCACTATGTTGCCCAGGCTGGTCTTGAACTCCTGGCCTTAAGCCATCTTCCTGCCTAGGCTTCCCAAAGTGCTAAGATTACAGGGGTGAGCCACTGCAGCCAGCCTTAAAAAGCTCTTATATTTTAGAGACATATTCTAAAAATTTACAAATGAAAAAATATTCCTGGAATTTGCATCAAAATAAGTAGGGAGGGACTCGAGCTGGAGTGGAAAAATAAAGATGAAACAAGAGGCCGGGCGGGCGCAGTGGCTCACGCCCGTAATCCCAACACTTTGGGAGGCCGAGGTGGGCGGATCACTTAAGGTCAGGAGTTCAAGACCAGCCCCGCCAACATGGTGAAACCCCATCTCTACTAAAAATACAAAAATTAGCCAGACACAGTGGTGCACGCCTATAATGCCAGCTGCTCAGGAGGCTGAGGTAGGAGAATCACTTGAACCCAGGAGGCAGAGATTGCAGTGAGCCAAGAATGCACCAGTGTACTCCAGCCTGGGTGACAGAACAAGACCCTGTCTCAAAAAAATAAAAAATTAGGCTGGGCGCAGAGGCTCATGCCTGTAATCCCAGCACTTTGGGAGGCCGAGGCGGGTGGATCACAAGGTCAGGAAATCGAGACCAACCTGGCTAACACGGTGAAACCCCATCTCTACTACAAATACAAAAAATTAGCTGGGCGTGGTGGCGGGTGCCTGTAGTCCCAGCTACTCTAGAGGCTGAGGCAGGAGAATGGCGTGAACCCGGGAGGCGGAGCTTGCAGTGAGCCGAGATTGCGCCACTGCACTCTAGCCTGCGGGACAGAGCGAGACTCCGTCTCAAAAAAAAAAAAAAAAAAAAAAAAAAAAGATGAAACAAGATCAGTCACGGCCAGGCGTGGTGGCTCACACCTGTAATCCCAGCACTTTGGGAGGCCAAGGCAAGCAGATTCCTTGAGCACAGGAGTTTGAGACGAGCCTAGGCAACATAGTGAAACTCAGTTTCTACAAAAAATACAAAAATTAGCCAGGCACGGTGGGGTGTTCCTGTAGTCCCAGCTACTTCGAAAGCTGAGGTGTGAGGATGGCTTGAGGCCAGGAGGCCAAGGTTGCAGCGAGCTGAGATCACACTACTGTACTTCAGCCTGGGCAAGAGAGCCAGACACTGTCTCAAAAAAGAAAAAGAAAAAAAAAGATCAGTCATGCATTTTCCATTGTTGAAGTTAGGTAATATGGACAAGGAAGTTCATTATATGCTGTTTTCTCTTTTTTTGTATATGTATGGGTTTTCTATTGCTGTTGTCTCAAATTACCAAAAATTTGGTGGCACAGAACAACACAAATTTATCATTTTATAGTTTCCTAAGTTAGAACTCAGGCTTAGGTCTTACTGCATTAAAATCAAAGTTATCACCAAGGCTGTGTTCCTTTCTGGAGGCTCCAGAAGAGAATATATTTCCTTGTCTTTTAAAATTCTAGAAGCCACCCAAATTCTTTGACTTAGCTCTCTTCCTCCATATTCAAAGTCAGCTATGTTACATCTCTCTGCCCCTGCTTCCCTGATCACCATCTCTTTCTGTGATCCTCTTCCCTGTCCCTCTTCCACTTCCAAGGACCCTTATGATTATATTGGGCCCACTCATATCATCCAGGGTAACCTCCCCATCTCAAGGTCCTTTACATTAATCACATCAGCAAAGTCTCTTTTGCCATGTAAGGTAACACAGATTTCAGTGATCAGGACATGAACATGTTTAAAGGGCCATTTTTTTCTGTCCACCACAGTAGACAGAATTTTTTAAAAATAATAGAAACTCACAACAGGCAAAGTTGTCATGTTACTATAAATACTCATCTTAATAAACGTCATGGCTAGTAAACAAACATCCCAAAAAAAACCTATCTGATAAAATCTTTTTTTTTATTTTTTATATCTGATCAGATTTTAAAGTAAGTCAACTAATGAAGATCATGAATTTTCTTTTTTGCAACATTTTATTTTGACATAATCTCAGATTCATGGAAACATTCCAAAAATAGTATTCCCAGATAGATACCTTTACCCACATTAACCATTTGTTTACATTTTCTTCCATTTCCCTCTCTCCCCCTTTGCTCTGTGTATATGTGTACACACACACGTTAGAGTAAACTGCAGACACTATGCTCCTTTGCCTCTAAATACTTCAAGGTGTGTTTCCAAAGACTGTCTTCCGTAATCACAGAAAAATTACCAAAATTGATCATTTAATACTGGTACAATACTAGTATCTAATCCACAGTCTATGTTCAAATTTGGACACTTATCCCAATAATGTCTGTTACAGATTTTTCCCCAAATCAGGATCCTATCCTAGATCACACATTACATCTAGTCACTATGTTCCTTTAGTTTCCTTTAATCTCTAACTTTATTTATTGTTTCTGGTCTTGAAATTTCAGAATTACAGGCCAGTTATTTTGCTGAATATCCCTCAATCTGGATTTGTCTGATGTTTCCCTATGATTAGTTTCAGATTGTGAATTTGGGGCAAGAATACAACAGTTCATCATATTAGGAGGTACATAATATAGGTTTGTTCCATTACTAGAGGTATTAACTTTGATCGCTGATTAAGGTGGTGTTTGCCAAAGTATTTTTCCCTTTGTCATTTTTTAAAGTATGTTGTGAGGAGATACTTGAGTATATTCAAATATCCTATTTCCTCACTGAACATTTACCCACTAGTTTCGGCATCCACTGAGACTCTCTAACACCATCATTACTTCTATTTCTATGCTTCAGCATTCCACTGTAAGGAAGAGCTTACTCTTCATTTATTTATTTATTCATTTATTTTCATATATTAGTATGGATTCCAACTCCTATATTATTCAATGGGTTATAATCCATTAGTATATTTCTTTGATGTTCAATTTGTCCCAGATTTTGTATTTATCAGACCAATCAAGTAAAAACCACTGAAGTCACCAAAGCAATACTTTCTCACTATAGGTTAATTCAATCTAAGATAAGAAATAATTTAAGAACAAAAAGTTAAGAATGTAACAGACAAAGTAAAAAGATGGCAGAGTTGACTGCTAAGCCTAATACTTTTAGGCTTCTCATGTTACTTTGCTTAAAATTGCTGTATAACTTCAAAAATGCCCACTTCAGCTTTAAAAAGTAAAATGTTTAATTTATTTATAGAATTATAAGAAAAAAATAGCAAATCAGAGTTTTTGTCTGGAATTAATCCTTAGACACTACATCAAAAAACAAATCTTGGCTGGGCATGGTGGCTCACATCTGGAATCCCAACACTTTGGGACACCAAGGCAGACGGATAATCTGAGATCAGGAGTTCATGACCAGCCTGGCCAACATGGTGAAACCCCAACTCTACTGAAAATACAAAAGTTGTATTTTCAGTACAATTTTTGTACTGAAAATTGTACTGAGAGGTGTGGCAGCGGGCGTCTTTAGTCCCAGTTACTCCAGAGGCTGAGACAGGAGAATCGCTTGAACCCAGGAGGCAGAGGTTGCAGTGAGCCAGGATCGTGCCACTGCACTCCAGCCTGAGTGACAGAGCAAGACTCCATCTCAAAAATAATAAATGAATAAATAAATAAATATTGGTTGGGCTCTAGTGTGGGCGAGAGAGTGAGACTTTGCCTTAAAAAAAAAAAAAAAAAAAGACAGTTCTCCAAAGAGATACACAAATGGGTAATAAGCACACATAAAAGTGCTCCATATCAGCTATCAGAGAAATGCAAGGCAAAACCACAGTGAGGTACTACTTCACTCACTAGTATGGCCGTCATCAAAAAGATAGTAAGTGTTGGTAGGGATTTGGAAAAATTAAAACCTTCATACACTGATGGTAAGAATGAATGGTGCAGTCAGCTTGGAAAAGAGTCTGTCAGTTCATTAAGAGGTTAAACATAGAATTATCATATGATCCAGCAATTCTACTCCTAGGAGTACACTCAAGAGAAATGAAAACATGGCCAAGTATGGTGGCTCACGTCTGTAATCCCAACACTTTGGGAGGCTGAGGAGAGGACTGCTTGAGTTCAGGACTTAGAGACCAGCCTGGGCAACATAGGCAGAACCCATCTCTATAAAAAATTTGAAAATTAGCCAGGTATGATGGCACACGCCTGTGGTCCCAGCTACTTAGGGAGACGGAGGTGGGAGGATCACTTGAGCCTACTAGGTGGAGGCTGCAGTGAGCCGCCCAGCCTAGGGAACAGGGCAAGACCCTATCGAAAGGAGGGGAGGGAAGAGGGAAAGGAGAGGGAGAGGAGAGGGAGAGGAGAGGGAGAGGAGAGGGAAGGAAGGAAAGAAGGAAGGAAGGGAGGGAGGGAGGGAGGGAGAAGAAATGAAAACACATATCCACACAAAAATCTGTACACAAACGTTCATGAGCATTATTCATAATTGCTAAAAAGTGGAAACAACCCAAATGACCATTAACTAATGAATAAATAAAATGTGGCATATTAAAACAACAGATTATTCAGTGTGGTAGGCAGAATAATGGCTCCCAAAGATGTCCACACCCTAATCCCCAGAATCTGTGAATGTATTGTTATGTGGTAAAAAGGACTTTGCAGATGTGATTAAGGACCAGGACCTTGAAATAGAGAGATGATCCTGGATTACCCAGTTGGGCCTAACCTAATCAAATGAGTTCTAGCTGCAGAAAACCAAAGAGAAGGAAACATGAGAACTCAAACATGCTTCCCTGGCTGTGAAAAAGGAAGAAGGGCGCCATGAGCCAAGGAATGTGGTGATCTGCAGAAGCTGGAAAAGGCTAGGGAACAGATTTCCTCTAAAATCTCCAGAAGTGAATGTAGGCCCCTTGCCAACACCTTGATCTTAGATCTGTGTTGAACTTTTGACCTACAGAACTATAAGATAATTTATTTGTGTTAAGTCATTAGATTTGTGGTAATTTGTTTCAGCAGCAAGAGAAAACTGATATTTCGGCAATAAGAAATAAATTACCAATAAAAAGTTTCTTTTGGTGTCATGAAAATGTTCTAAAATTGACTGTGGAGATGGTTGCACAATTCTGTGAATATACTAAAAACCACTGAGTTGTAGTAAGTAGACTGTATGGTATTTAAGTTATAACTGTATTAGTCAGTTTGCATTGCTATAAAGGAATACCTGAGGCTGGGTAATTTATAAAGAGGTTTATTTTGGCTCACAGTTCTGCAGGCTGTACAGGAAGCATGGTGCCAGCTTCTGCTTCTGATGACAGCCTCCAGAAGCTTATAATCAGGGCAGAAGGTAAAGGTGGAACCTGTGTCTCAATGGCAAGAGGGAGAGAAAGAGAGGGAGAGGGGAGATGCCACACTTTTTAAACAACCAGATATCATGTGAACTCAGCGAGAACTCACTCATTACCATGAAAACAACACCAAGCCATTTATGAAGGATCCATCCCTTATGACCCAAATATCTCCCATTAGGACAACCTCAAACACTGGAGGTCACATTTCAACATAAGATTCTGAAGGGACAAATATCCAAACTCTATCAATACCTAAATAAAGCTGTATTTTAAAAAGGAAAGAAAGAAAAACCTTATTAAGAAAAAAAAGCCTATGTTTTCTCCTTACAGTGTGCCAGAATTTTTACATTGGTAAGTGCTAAACAATCTACTTGGTAAAGAAATATACCATAAAACAAACACATACAGACCAAAAAAAGCAGAGTCAAAAATTAGAAGGTTTTTTCAACAAAAAAAGACACCATTAAAAACCAGGCAAAGGCCTTAGACATTTTTCCAAAGATATACAAATGGCCAATAAGCACATGAAAAGATGCTCAGCACCACTAGTAATTAAGGAAATACAAATCAGAACCACAATGAAATACCACTTTGCACCTACTGAAATGCCAATAATAAAAAAAAAATTTTTTAATGGAAAATAACAAGTGCTCCTGGGGATGTAGATACTACAACCATCACACATTCCTGATGGAGATATAAAATGGTACAGCGATGAAAAACTGTTTGATGGTTCCTCAGACAGCTAAACACAGAATTACCACATTATCTAGCAAATTCATTTCTAGTTATAACCAAAAGAACTAAAACAGGAACACAAACAGAAACTTGGATGCCAATGTTCACAGCAGCATTATTCACCATAGCCAAAAGGTGGAAACTGCCCACGCATGCATCAGATCGATTAATGGATGGATAAACAAAATGTGGTAAAACCACATAATGATTATTCAACCATACAAACAAATTAAGTTCTGATACATGCTACAACATGGATGAACCTTGAAAACATTACACTAACGGAAATAAGCCAGACACAAAAGGACAAATATTGTATGATTCCACTTCCATGAGGTACCTAGGGCAGTCAGATTTATAGAGACAGAAAGTACAATAGTGGTTACCAGGAGCTGAGTGGAGAGAACAGGGAGTTAATGTTTAATGGGTACAGAGTTTCCGTTTGGGGTAATGAAAAAGTTTTGGAAACAGATTGTGGTGATGGTTACACAACAGTGTGAAAGTCATTAATGCCACTTAATTGTACACTTAAAAATGGTAAGATGGCAAATTTTATGTTATATATGCTTAACCACAATAAAAAAGAAGAGGGAAAAAATTAATAGACTTTAATCCCTATAGCATAAAAGGATCAGGGAATTGCAGAGTAGTAGGCAGTGTGAATTCTCCATTTTATATGCCTTCTTTATACTTTATATACCTTTCATATATACTAACACCTTTGATCTTAGACCTAAGACCAAAACAATCCTTTTTCTTAATAGTAAATGAGACACATTAAAACTGCTTCCAGTATTCACTTTTTTTTTTTTTAAGCGGGGACGGAATCTTGCTCTGTCACCCAGGTTGGAGTACAGTGGCATGATCTCAGCTCACTGTAACCTCCACCTCCCGGGTTCCCACAATTCTCCTGCCTCAGCCTCTGGAGCAGCTGGGATTACAGGCACGCACCACCATGCCTGGCTAGTTTTTGTATTTTTAGTAGAGATGGAGTTTCACCATGTTAACCAGGCTAGTCTCAAACTCCTGACCTCAGATGATCTGCCTGTCTTGGCCTCCCAAATTGCTGGGATTACAGGCGTGAGCCACCATACCCAGCCAGTATTCACTTTTCATAGATAAAAATGAGAAGAAATGTTTGGAATAGTGATACAAATCATTATGTATTTTTTCTCTTTAAATCACCTTAAAGAAGTTTTCACTTACTTATGTGCTAATTTTAAAAAGAACACTGATTAGAATCTCCACCCCTTCCCTCAAAGAGGTACTTACTTACCATCACCAAAAGTTTATTTTATAGACCCAAGTACATGTTATTCCACTGACTGATTGAATGAGACAGGGTCTTGCTGTGTTGCCCAGGCTGAAGTGCAGTGGCACAATCACAGCTCACTGCAGCCTTGACCTCCCAGGCTCAAGTGATCCTCCCACCTCAGCCTCCTGAGTAGCTGATACTCCAGGTGCACACCACCACACCCCGCTAAATTTTTGTTTTTTGTAGAGGCGGTGTCTCACTATGTTACCCAGGCAGGTCTTGACGTCCTTAGCTCAAGTGATCCTCCTGCCTCTGCCTCCCAAGGTGCTGGGATTACAGGCATGAGCCACTGTGCCCATCCTGTTACTCCTTTTAAAAAAAAAATTATGTAATGTTCATTTCCAAGGTTTTCAGAAGATGTTTTCAGAGATACTGAAAATTCCAACAGGCAGAAAATATTGTTAACTCTTTAAATGGCATTTTCTTAAACATACATGCTTCTCTATATTATCTATATTATAAGCCCTTTTTTGTCTTACCTCAAATAGTTTTATATCTGGATTCAGTTTTGTAATCTCTTCATTCAGACCTGGATTACTTCTTCCTGGAGGTATAAATTTTGGTTTTTTGAAGGAATTTCCCTGCAACTGACTTGGCGCTGCAGATCGTCTCATATTCAGCAGTGGTGACCTGAAAAATACCCAAAACAGTAACTATCTATGAATCTAATTACAATCACCCCAAATATAAAAATAGCTCAAAACTACAACTGAGATGCAGCCGGAACCCCTCTTAGGGGCCTGCCTGGCCCCCCAAGCATAGAAACAAAGGAAAATCTTCAGTTCCTTCAAAGGAAATTCCAGGCACCCAGCTAGCCCTGAGAAGTATATGAGCAATCTGATTAGCAAGAAGGTAATAGCTTAAAATAATGGTGAGGGAAGTTAGAGTGACAAAATGTTTGGTTCCCTATAGAAACTAAAGGTAACATCTTAACATATGCCCTTGAGTTGTTTTTCAGAAATCCAGACCCCCACCAAATGTGTCTACTGACACACACACCTCACATTAGGGGAAACAGGACTAAACTCTGCTATTCTTTTTTCTAAATTTCTTATTCAGACGGCTGGAGGAAGTCATACCCACAGGCCAGAGCTCAACATTCCTTTCTGCCTACCCCAAGTTTTTAGACAAAGCTTCACTTCCTTAACTAATCCCAAATCAGAGAATCTTTTAATACACCTATGACTCGTAAGCCCCCACTTCAAGATGTCTCACCTTTTTAGGCCAAATCAATAATGCACTGATTTATGACTTTGCCTGTAACCTCTGCCTCCCCATCTTTAAAAATGTTTGCATGTAAGCCATCACAGAGTTTGAGTCTTAACCATTAGCTGCCCATTTCTCCTCGCTTGGCAACCTGCAATAAATGTCTCACTTTCTCTTGCTGCAAATCCCAATGTCTGCAGACAGCTTTGCTGTGCCAGGCAGGCAGACTCAAGTTTGGTGTGGTAATACAGCCATGACATATGTAAAAATGTAAAAGGGGCCGACGTGGTGTCTCATGCATGTAATCCCAGTACTTTGGGAGGATGAGGAGGATCCCTTGAACCTAGGAGCTTTGTCTCTATTCAAAATAAAAATTAAAAGAAAAAAGATAAGAGGAGCTTGGTGGTGCATGCCTGTAGTCTCAGCTACTCGGGAGGCTGAGGTGAGGGGATCCCTTGAGGTCAGGAGTTCAAAACCAGTCTGGGCAACATAGCGGCAAGACTTTAACTGAAAAAAACAAAAATAAAACATAAGAGAATAAGCCTGAGAAAACAACTTCAGGCTGGGCAAAATGGCCCACATCCTTAATCCCAGCACTTTGGGAGGCCAAAGTGGGAGGATCGCTTGAGCCCAAAAGAGCCCATCTCTTGTTTTTTTTTTTTTTTGTTTGTTTTAAAGAAAAAGAAAACAAGTTCAATAGCTAGAAAGATTTTATTTTTCATCAAGGGCTATTGAAAAGAATTTAAGATTTAAATTGAACGGTGATATGGTTTGGCTGTAACCCTACCCAAATCTCACCTTGAACTGTAATAATCCCCACGTCAAGGGCAGGGCCTATTCTCATGGTAGTGAATAAGTCTCACAAGATCCTATGATTTTATAAATGGGAGTTCCCCTGCACAAACTCTCTTGCCTGCTCCCATGTAAGATGTGGCTTGCTTCTCCTTTGCCTTCTGCCATAATTGTGAGGCCTCCCCAGCCATGTGGAACTGTGAGTCCATTAAACTTCTTTCCTTTATAAATTACCCAGTCTCGAGTATGTTTTTATTAGCAGTGTGAGAACAGACTAATACAAATGGTGTAAATTTAAGTATATGTCAATTTATCAAAAATTTAAGTATAATCATGGTATCTTCTTTAAAGCAATTTAAATAAAAATTTCAAAATATAAGGAAATACAATTCACATACAAATATCAAACATGTTGCTTTTTTTCTATTCCACTAATACATAAACCACATGAGGGTAGCAATCTCATGCTTGTTTTCTCCACCAGTAATCACTATAATGTGTCTGGCAACAGTGATAGATACATTACCATTACTAACAAATATTTTGAATGAATGAAATCTGATAATTTAAAAGATATTTTTATAGTTCAATTTGTTTTTACTATCCTATTTCATTTGAAAACAGTGGAATTTTTAAAAATATAAATCAAGAGACTAGAACCAGGCTTCCCAACTTTTGCTTAATCTTATTTCTATGAGGACTGGATAGGGGAACAGATAGAAAACAAGGACATTACATACATACATCATGTTTCTGCAATGGATAGTAGCAAGCACTCCAAAGCAACACCACAAAACACTATTTAACATAAGCCATCAGCAAGGATGAACATGACTACCAACGTTATCTGTTTCACCCAGAAATTCCAATTCTGGCAACTTAACCTAAGGAACCATCAGAGATAATACAAAGTAACCATGTATAAGAATAATCAGCTGGGCAGGACACAGTGGCTCGCGTGTAATCCCAGCACTTCAGGAGGCCGAGGCAGGTGGATCACCTGAGGACAGGAGTTTGAGACCAGTCAGGCCAACATGGCGAAACCCCATCTCTACTAAAAATATAAAAATTTGAGGCCAGGTGCAGTGGCTCACACCTGTAATCCCAGCACTTTGGGAGGCTAAGCTGAGCAGATCACGTGAGGTGAGGAGTTCGAGAACAACCTGACCAACATGGAAAAACCCTGTTTCTATTAAAAATACAAAATTAGCCAGGGGTGGTGGTGCGTGCCTGTAATCCCAGCTACTCGGGAAGCTGAGGCAGGAGAATCACTTGAACCCAGGAGGCAGAGGTTGTGGTGAGCTGAGATAGCGCCATTGCACTCCAGCCTGGGCAACTAGAGCAAAACTTCGTCTAGAAAAAAAATTAGCCAAGTGTGGTGGTACATGCCTGTTATCCCAGCTACTCAGAAGGCTGAAGCATGAGCATCACTTGAACACAGGAGGCAGAGGTTGCAGTGAGCCGAGATTGCACCACTGCACTCCAGCCTGGGTGACAGAGCGAGACTCTGTCTCAAAGAAAACAAAGAAAGAAAAAACAATAATCATGCTAGTATTAATTACAGTAGGGGGAAAAAGGAAAAAGAATGTCCATAATGAAGTACAAGATAAATTATGGTACACCCACACAACAGAACATACTGTCTTCATATACCACCAAAATTGAGTCAGTACTATTCCCCAAGCTAGCCATGTTCTCTTTTTCTCTAGGCTTTAAACAAACTTTCTCTTATATAATGTTGGGAATGCTTTTTTCGACTTTTCTTTGTCTGATTAATTCTACCTTATCCTCTAGAAGTCTTAACCATGAGCCCTCTTCATCTCCCCCAAAGACTGGACTGGAGGACCTTTCTGCATATGCACTATCCAAGCACTTTTCACACTGCAATGAAATTTGCCCTATCATTCCCCCTGAGCTATTAACTCACGCATGAAATCTTACATACAATTCATCACTATACTGCCAGTACCAAATACGCAGAAGGAGTTCAGTATTTGTTATGTGAACAATACCATTAATTGGGGCGGGAAGGGGGCAGGGAACGCCACTTTAAAAAAATGTTTAATGACATGAGAAATATTTTGTGATAAATCAAAGGAAAAATGGCCACAAAACATGTCCAGTCTCATTCTAATTTTTAAAAAGAAAAGAAAAAGAAAAAGGATAACGTGTATATGCACATTTAAAAGACTAGAAAGCAAACGAGCATGAGAGAACTTGTTTGAAGTGACAGAAATAATCTGTATAAGATTGTAGTGTGGTTACAGGAGTATATATACATCTGTATATCAAAACATCAAAATGTACACATCTAACTGCACACTGTAAATTATACTGCTATAAAATAGATATATATGTCATATATTAAAATATACAATCGTTTTTTAAAAACTAGAAAAACACATGCCACAATATTAACCCTAATTATTTCTAGGTCTGGTTAGAATAACCAGTAATTTTTATTCTATTCTGAGTTATTTTCTGTATATTTCAAATTTTTTACAATGAAAATATTACCTTTGTAATAGGGAAAAGTATCATGAATTCGATTTTTTAAATTACCATATTTCATCAAATCTAAAATGCCATCAATTGTAAAATATACTCTTGGTTATTAGTCCATATAAAAGAAATGTTCAAAAGTAAATATTTTAAAAATAAAAATTTTTTTAGTTGTAAGATGTACCATTATTTTATGTATCCAAGAAAAAAAGTGTAGCCAATTAAGCTATGATACACTATCATTGATGGTTAGACATTTCCTAATTTCATCAATGTTAAAATTATGAAACATGTAAATATTTGATATATAACCAGCCTTTACATAGTTTGAGGAATGAGTAGTAGAGGTTACTCTCTTCCGTTTCTTATTCAACAACAAAATAGATCTCTATTAGTACAATCTTTAATCTTAGAGCAAATTATGAAACAGATGGTTTTTGACTGCTTTAGAAGCAGTATTTGCCAATGCCAGAAGTAAATACAAATTCTGGCCAAACAGGTCATGCCAAAATAACTTCATTAAACTAATTTCCTTTTTATAATGGGTAAGCAGAATACTACAGGTCTCTAAATATATAATTGACACAAGCTTGAAATTGATTAATGGCCAACTGTCACAAGAGGACATGGATGTTACGCCTTGCATTTAGACTCAGTTACTTAATGGTCAAATGAAATAGAACAATAGAAGCTGAAATTTAAAACTAAAGATTTTAGTGACTATAGCTCAACTGAAATAAGATAATGAGCCTTCTTAAACTAATAAATTCTAGATAGCATTAATAAAAATAAAAATATGATGTCCACATCATGAAATGTAATGAGTTCTGTTCTCTACATTAGTCAGACTCCCCTTTAATACTGTGAAAATTCTGACACTTTTTCAAAAGGAACACTTAAAAAATACAGTAGTTAGAAACATCAACAGTAGAAATGAAGGAAACCAGAGTGTAGTTCAGATTCTGCTATTTCAGGGATGCTTAACTTTGGGGAAGCTATTTAACTCTCTAGACACCAATTTTCTCATTTATAAAATAAAGAATGAACTAGATGCTAAAATTTCTTTCAACACTAAATGTGAAGAATTACTACCCTAAACCCTTCTACATCTAATACATGATTTCTGATTTTTCAACCTTCCTATTTTGTAAACTAATAAAAATGATAATGCAAGCATACAAGCATCATCACAGAGCAGTGATTAAGAAAACAGACTGACTCTGGAGCCAGCCAGGCTGCCTGGCTAGAATCCAAACTGTGCTATTTACATATGACCTTAGGCACCCATCAAGACATTTAATTTGTTGATGCATTTCAAAGTAAAATGCAGAAATCAGTACATTTCCCCCCAAAAGAGTACTGCACCTTTATAGTTTTTTAAACTAGTTCTGTATGTTCATGTTGTCCTGTCCATAATAAATTAATTAATTAATTAGTGCTGTCTGAGCCCTTTTCCCAGGTCCTAGAAATAAAGTCATTTGGTAGCCCTGATGTGATGCTACAACTTCTATAACACCTATTAGCTTCAGTCCTTCAAAGTAAAATGGTAAGGCCAGGCTGACAACTGCAATACACCACATAGCCACAAGTACTTGGCACTACGCTGTGGTAAATAAGAACACAACTTTGAAAGCAAATGCCTGAATATAAATACTGACACTTCCCAATGGTCTTGCACAGTTTACTTAGGCTCCATGTGTCTCAGTTTCCTCATCTTTAAGAGGGGTACCATAATCATACTTACACACCGGACTGTTGGGAGGATTAAATATGTAAAGCACTTAAAACAAAACTTGACACATAGTAAGCACTCAATGTTATCTGTAATATTACTATCCATAATTAGTATTATTGGAGAATAGAAATGACGAAGGTCCTGTGAGGGAGATAGAGAAGGGGTAGTTCAACATACAGGACAATGACCAGAATCTTTGGGTTCGTCTGGGCTTTAAAGAGAGGTATGTGCAACCATGAAACGTCTGGGATGCAAGAATGTAAGTAAACCAACTCTACCAAGAACTAGCAACAGTCTTTCCCTGCTGTTTCTGCTTTTCAACTTCCAACGACATTAGGTAGTAATTATCTCACTCCATGTGTTAAGTTGCTCCTTTGAGACTCCGGCTATACAGGTGGTTCCTAATTCAGGACGGTTTCACTTAGAATTCTTCAACTTTTAAGAAAGCCATAAGCATTTAGTAGAAACTGTGCAAGTAACCACATAACTGTCTGTGGTCATGATTTTGCCCAACTGTAGATTAAGGTAAGTATTCTGAGCATGTTTAAGGTAGGCATGAAATCATGTCGTTTACAGCAACATAGGTGCAGCTGGAGGTTATTACCCAAAGCGAATTAAAGCAGAAACAGAAAATCAAATATTGCATGTTCTCACTTATAAATGGGAGCTAAACACTGGGCATTCATGAACATAAAGATGGCAACAATAGACAGTGACGACAACTAGAAGGGGGAGGAAAGGAGGAGCAAGGGTTCAAAAACTATTTGGGTACTATGCTCACTACCTGGGTGACAGGATCAATCGTATCCAAACCTCAGCACCACGTAATTTACCGATGCAACAAACCTGCACATGTACCCCCAAATCTAAAATAAACCGCTGAAAATTAATTTTTTTGATAACAAAAGTAGGCTAGGCCAAGCTTTAATACTCAGTAGGTTAGCTGTTTTAAATCTACTGTCGACTTAGGATATTTTCAACTCAGTAGTAAGTCGAGAAGCATCTGTACCTACCTAGAAAATCTTCCATAAGGTAATCGATTAAAAGGTTTTAAGGAAATGCAAGAAAAACCTGACCAGCGAGGAAGTAAAAGTCCCTAAAGAAGGCGTACCGACACTCTCCAGGGCGTTCGCGGAGCCTTCACCCCCTGGTCCTGGGGAAGGGGCTTCCCAGTGCAGCAGTGAGGGAGAGACCCAAACGCCACAGAAGACTGAGCGAAGTGACCGCAAGGGCGGCCCCAGGGGCCACTGCCCAGAACCATCCCTCGCACAAAACGCACACCCCCAAACCCCCACCACCCGCCCTTCGCTCCTAGCTCCCCGGGGCCAGCAGCCAGGGCCCTCGCACTTCAGACCAAAGTTGCAGGCCCGCAGGAGTCGCTCCTGCCGCCTTCCCTCCCTCCTCCCTCGGAGGCCTGCTCCGGCGCCACTCCCTGCTTTGTCCCGCACGAGCCTACAGGCTGTCGCAGCCTCCCGAGCTTCCCCCTCCAGGACGCACCGGCGAAAACCTGACAGAAACCACTGGCCCTGCAAAGATGCACTCCTGGTTACCAGCGCTCCCCTTGCCACTGGAGAAGCTCAAGGCTCCCGCCTCGGCGAAGCCAATCGCTGACGAGCCAGGTGCGCGTGCGCACTACTAGCCGCTGCACTGTCCAGTCCTGCCCTACTCTGATTGGACGACCCTATTGCATCACTGCGCATGTACCTTTGCGTTTGCCTTTAAAGGCTCCCAAGTTTGATTCACGTTTACGATTCAATTAAAAAAATACCGGTTTCGTGCCTACTTTCAGACACAGTGTAGATGCCGAGGCTACAGATCTCACCATCTGCGTGGATAAGTAATAAATAAGGTATGGTTCGGTGTGTGCGATAATAGAAATGCGTGCATCGCAGAGGTATACGATATCCTATTGGTTATTCAGTCATCCGAAAAAACATTGACCTAGTGTTGCCTGCAGGATAATTTTCAAACTCTTTGTTAGGTTCTGGGAATATAGAAATGAATACGTGATTATTAGGCTCTCAGAAAAGGGAAGCCTCCCCCGGACCTGGAAAAGCATTAAAGGATGTTAAGTAGGAAAGTTACATCATTCAGTGAGTATTTGCTTAGCACCTTCTAAGTGCTAGGCGATGATACAGTCAGCTATCCCTGACAAATGGTATTAGAAAGGCTATCTGAAAGGATAGAGAATGGCTAAAGATTGTTTACTGAGTTTTATCCAACAGTTTGACAAAAAGTAAAAGCTAAAAAATATCAAGGGTGAAATGAAGATGTGAAACAATGGGAACTCTTGGGCTGCTGGTAGCAGTGTAAATAGGTACAGCTATTTAAAAGAGTAATTTGAGGCTGGGAGCAGTGGCTCAAGCCTGTAATCCCAGAACTTTGGGAGGCCGAAGAGGGGTGGGGGGGGGGGGTGGATCACTTGAGGTCAGGAGTTCGAGACCAGCCAGGCCAACATGGTGAAACCCGGTCTCTACTAAAAATACAAAAATATAGCTGGTTTTGGTGGGGCGCGCCTGTAATCCCAGCTACTCAGCAGACTAAGGCTGGAGAATCGCTTGAACCTGGGAGGTGGAGGCTGCAGTGAACCGAGATGGCGCCACTGCACTGCAGCCTGGGTGGCAGAGAGAGACCCTGTTTCAAAAAAAAAAAAAAGAGTAATGTGCTTAAGGAGCTTTTATCCTGGGGAATTTTTCCAGTCATAAAGAGCACCTCATAGGTTGAGTTGTGCTTTTGGCAGCTCCCGGAGCCAGGGTTACAAGAATTTGAAATGGGCACCTGCCAAGGTTGGGCACCTTGGTAAACTGCACCCCCGTCTTCTTTGGACTGGGACACATAAAGAGTAAGGGTAACCAGAAAACAAGCTAGCTCTTGTAGTGTCTGCAGCCTACCTTAATATCATCTGGGAAGTTCAGAAAATCTAAAACAGATTGGCTAAAGGTGGCCTGGGACATTCCTCTTGCAGATTTGCATCTGGTTTGCTCGTTCACTTCAGATCATTACTCACATATCAACTAGTCAAAGGGCCTTATCTGACAGTCTGTTACTCTCTTGTCTTATCTTCTATCTCCCTTACCCTGCTTTATAGATTTTCATCATACTTTCCATTCCCTAACATATACTTACTTGTTTATTGTTTTTCTATTACTCTCAGAATATAAGCTACATGAGCGCAGGATCTTTGCTTTATTCTCTGCTGTGCCCATGTGTTTAGAACAGTACTAGTCTTTTTTGCTTTGTTTTGTTTTGTTTTGTTTTTTGAGACGGAGTCTCACTCTGTCACCCAACTGGAGTGCAGTGGCGTGATCTCGACTCACTGCAACCTCTGCCTCCAGGGTTAAAGCGATTCTTCTGCCTCAGCCTCCCGAGCAGCTGGGACTACAGGCATGAACTACCACGCTCAGCTAATTTTTTTGTATTTTTGGTAGAGACGGGGTTTCACCGTATTGGCCAGGCTGGCCTCAAACTCCTGACCTCGTGATTCGCCCACCTCGGCCTCCCAAAGTGCTGAGATTACAGGCGTGAGCCACTGCGCCCAGCCGGACAGTACTAGTCTTACAGACTGCACTCAATAAATATTTGTTGATATTTATTTGGAGGCCAAGGCAGGAGGATCGCTTGAGGCCAGGAGTTTGAGAAAAGACCAGCCTGGGCAACATAGTGAGACACTGCCTCTTAAGAAAAGAAAGAAAGCTGAAAGAAGTGTACACATGAACTCTCTGTTCTGTTTTTGCAAGTGTTCTGCAAGTCAAACATTAGTTCGAGTAAAAAGTTTAAAAAGGCCAGGCATGGTGGCTCACACCTGTAATCCCAGCAGTTTGGGAGGCCAAGGCGGACAGATCACTTGAGGTCAGGAGTTCAAGACTAGCCTGGTGAACATGGTGAAATCTTGTCTCTACTAAAAATACAAAAATTAGCTGAGCATGGTGGTGGGTGCCTATAATCCTAGATACTGGGCAGGCTGAGGCAGAAGAATTGCTTGAACCCAGGAGGCGGAGGTTGCAGTGAGGCAAGACCGTGCCATTGCACTCTCCAACCTGGGCAACAGAGCGAGACTCCATCTCAAAAAAAAAAAAAAAGAAGAAGTTTAAAAAACAAGATTTCCGTTATTCAACAAATACTAAACATGAAGTACTTGGTAATGCAAAGGACACCATAATGTGTAGTTCAAAAGTACTTTTCTGCAGAAGTGTATAGTCCGATTTTGGATTATCTCTAAAGGAAACTAATAAAATGCAATTTAGGCCTAGGTGTGGCGGCTCATGCCTGTAATGCTAACACTTTGGGAGGCCGAGTGGGGAGAAACGCTTGAGTCTAGGAGTCCAAAACCAGCCTGGACAACATGAATGAAACCCTGTCTCAAAAGAAAAAAGTCAAAGTCTTTGTCCAATTATGTGGATACATATATCTTTGGAAATGAATATATTGGTATATACCAATATATTGGTATTCATTTCATTTCCTTCTTTAATCATTAAATGCCAAGTATATCACCCTAAACATTTTTATAAGGACATTATACTGTGCCTTGGGGTTAACAGTAACAAATATTGGAGGTAAAAGTCTCTGTAACTATAATGTTGAACTAACACAACATTAATTGGTTATTACTTATTGATAATGTTAGTTAATTGGTTAAGCAGCATCAACATTACAGCTGGGGTGGGAGGAGTGGGGAGGAGAAAAATAATTTGGACACCTCCTTTTAGTCTGATTACCCTTGTTTTTCAGTTGTGATCCCACTTGTCTCCTAGCCACTACACTTGATCAATTCTAGACTGTTATTTTTTACTGTAACTCTGTAATAAATATCTGTAGTACATTTCTCTTTTGATTCATATTCACCTCCCCACTACACACATTCCTACTTCTAATTCATGTTTCAGAATATGAGAAAATAATGCCCACTAGTGATTTGTTCATATCACACAGAAGTTAATGAATGGCAAAGGCAGGATTAGTACCTAGCTCTATTCATTACTAATTTCTTACTTTTTCATCGAAATAAGTTTTGGAGGGAAAATTATTGAACAGTTTTTTAAAGTTTCACATGGTAGCTGGGTGTGCTTGTGCGTGCCTGTAATCCCAGCTACTTGGTAGGCTGAGGCAGTAGGATAGCTTGAGTTCAAGACCAACCTGAGCAACATAGTGAGACTTCGCTTCAATAAAAAAATAAATTAATAAGTTTCACATAGTAATAGAGCAGTTTTGGATAATATTTTTTATATGACTTGGGCTTTCAGGTGAATTATTTTTGATTCCTTATTTAGCTTAAAGAGAACATTGATTCCAGAGGACCCTAACTTGTTCTGGAAGGGCCAGGTGAAATGTTTCATCAGAGTAAGTAGCAATTCTACCATTCCAGGATTACCAGAACATCTAAAAGCATCCTTCCTAGAGGAAACAACTGAAAGCAGCTGCAGACTTAAAGAGGACCAAAGCTTTACCAAAATATGTCCAAAGTATCTCTTAGCAAACCAAGAGACCTTCCGTAGGGAATACTACACAGTTTGTCAACTCAAATAACTTGTTGAGATTTATTAACTTGAAAAAAAGTTTAAGAATTTGTATTTAACTAATATTTTTGTTTTGTCTATTGCTTTAAAATGAAAATCATATAATTTGGCATTTTTTTTTTAAATGAATACCTCAAAACCTTATTCCATTTTAAACTCAAGAATATGTGGCTGGGCGCAGTAGCTCCCAGCACTTTGGGAGGCCAAGGCAGGTGGATCACCTGAGGTCAGGAGTTTGAGACCAGCCTGGTCAACATGGTGAAACTTCATCCCTACTAAAAATACAAAAATTAGCCAGGCATGGTGGTGGGTGCCTGTAATCCCAGCTACTCAGGAGGCTGAGACAAGAGAATCGCTTGAACCCAGGAGGCAGAGGTTGCAGTGAGCCGAGGTTGTGCAACTGCACTCCAGCCTGACAGAACATCTCAGATGTGAAATTAGACATAAGAACTTAGAACACAATAATAAGAAATGGAATTTCAAAGAAGTCTGTAGTCAAAAGTGTGGAAGCCCAAAAAACATAACTAGACTCTGCAGATACAGTCTAAGGCCACATATCCAAAGTCAATCATTATATGTAACTATTATGTATCAAATGTTTGATACATATAGTTTTTAGCAATCTCTCTTCAGTTCGCCATCAAATTGAAAAAGAACCCATCACCTATACTTTCATTTCTCAATCATGCCAACAAATAGCATTACGGATTCCACTTACCTTACTTACCTTCAAATTCTCATTCCAATAAAATTGCCATCACAAAGGTTATAAAATCTTCCAAACTGGCAAATCTAGTTGTTGTTTCATCTTCATCTTCACCCTCTGTGATCCATTTGGAGCCTGTGACACTACTTACCACATCCGGAAACCTCCAGACATTTGAGCTTCAATTCTGCTGTTCCGAAATGCTACCTACATTTTCCTCATTCTGCTCCCAAGCACCTGCCCCTCTCTTCTCCCACTAGAAAGTTCTTTCAGAACAGTAACTGCTTTATTGAGTTTTATGCCATCATGGCCTAATATAATTCTAGCAGTATTACAGTATCTGACAAATATCTGTTCTATGTGATCCCTTCATTTCCATTACCGCTATCCTAGCTGAGGACATTACTTTCATTTAGGTCACTGTATCCAAACCTGGCTAATTATTAGAATCTCCTGAGAAGCTTTTTAAAGAGAGATTTGTAGGCCCCCGAAACTTGCATTTTTAAAGACCTCCCCAGATGATTCCTAAATTTTAAAACCATTGACTTGTAATCCCAGCACTTTGGGAGGCCGAGGCGGGCAGATCACGAGGTCAAGAGATTGAGACCATCCTGGCTAACATGGTGAGACCCCATCTCTACTAAAAATAGGAAAATTAGCCGGGCATGTTGGCAGGCGCCTGTAGTTCCAGCTACTTAGGAGGCTGAGGCAGGAGAATTACTTGAATTCAGGAGGCAGAGGTTGCAGGGAGCTGAGATCGCGCCACCGCATTCCAGCCTGGCGACAGAGCGAGACTCCATCTCAACAACAACAACAAAGAAAATGAAAAAAAAAGAAAACTATTGATATAGATCAGTGGTTCTCAAACCTTAGGGTGCATCAAACTTTAACAGAATTGTTTGCAGGACTTGTTAAAACACACACACATTGTCAGCCCCTCCCCTCTTGGGCCTGGGGTCGTGTTTAAGAATATTCATTCTTTTTTTTTTTTTTTTTTTTTTTTTTTGAGACAGGGTCTCCCTATATTGCCCAGGTTCAAGTGCAGTGTCACATGATCATAGCTTACTGAGTTCAAGGGCTCCTCTTGCCTCAGCCTCTCCAGTAGCTGGGACTACAGGCACATGCCACTATACCTGGTTAATTTTTTAATATATATTTTGTAAAGACAGGATCTTGCTATGTTGCCTAGGCCGGAGGAATATGCATTTCTAACAAATCCCCAGGTGATGCTGAGCTGCTGGTCTAGGGACTGCTCTTTGAGAATTGCTCATAAAGAACTTTGCTGTAACTTCTTTATTGGTCTGCCTTCAGGCTCTTCCCTCTCTAATCCTTCCTCTCTGTTGCACCAAAGTAATTATCTCTTAATTTTTGTATTTTTTCCATTTTTATTTATTTAGTTTTTGATACAAGGTCTTGCTGTGTCACCCAGGCTGGAGTGGAGTGGCACAATCACAGTTTACTGCAGCCTTGACCTTCCAGGCCCAAGCAACCCACCCACCGCAGCCTCCTGAATAGCTGGGACTACAGATGTGCACCACCACACCTGGGCTATTTTTACTTTTTTTTTTTTTGAAGAGATGGGGGTCTCACTATGTTGCCCAGGCTGGTCTCTGACTCCTGGGCTCAAGTGGTCCTCCTGCCTCGGCCTCCCAAAGTGGTGGGATTTACAGGCATCAGCCAGTGCCCCTACCAGTTCCCTTTTTAAAAGAATACTTCTGATTGGGAGTTATGTGAAAACATTTTTCATAGTGACTGACTGATAGAAGCTCATAAAAGTGTACCAAATCTGAAAATGCCACTCACATTTAAAAAGTTCAGTTACTCCCTAAGGCTTAGCATAGCAAATAAGACCTTTGATAATTTGACCCCAGTCTCCAAATATACCTTCCCCTCCATCCCCTCTACACTGTCCCTACATTCCTACACTGGCCAAAGTAGACTACTCACTGTTCCCTGCAATTACCACCTCCTTACATTTAAAAAATAATACCATATGCCCTGAGTATCCTGGAAATTCTGCTTAGACAGAAACGATTATCCTCACTTAGAATCTATGTCCAAAAAACCATTGTAAAAGTGTCCCCAAACTAATAGTCTCCCTAAAACCACATCAATATTGTTCAGTAGAGCTATTAAACATTAGTATAATTCTACTTACATAATTTCCACTTATTTATCAAGCAGGCACTAATTTCTGGCTTCAGAAATAACTTAGCAAGTAAGGCATATTAAGTATATTTTTATCTAGGTAGTAGAAGATCTAATTTAAAGTAATAATGCTCTACATGTAAAAAAAAATCAAATACAAATCTTATTTAATCCCCATAACCTACTGATGTAGGCAGAGCAGATAAAGAAATTTAGGATAGGCCAGGAGCGGTGGCTCATGCCTGTAATCGCAGCACTTCGGGAGGCCAAGGCGGATGGATCACTTGAGGTCAGGAGGTCAAGACCAGCCTGACCAACATGGTGAAACCCCGTCTCTACTAAAAATATAAAATTTAGCTGGGCATGGTGGTTGGCATCGGTAATCCCAGCTACTCGGGAGGCTGAGGCAGGAGAATCATTTGTACCCAGGAGGGGGAGGTTGCAGTGAGCCAAGATCGTGCCAATGCACTCCAGGCTGGGTGACAGAACGATACTCTGTCTCAAAAAAAAAGAAAGGAAAAGAAATTTAGGATAAGAGGAGCGATTTACAGTTGCACAGCTAATTAGCAGAGCATAGAACTGGTTCTCAAAACCAGGCTTTTTGGTCACAAAGAACTTCTCCACAACATCGTGTCCTATCACAAACACACCTGGTAAATTTCAACTTCCCAAATAAAAATAACTCTTTATAGAAATTCCATTGTGATTTCTAAAACAGACGCTATCACCAAATTCTTCAGGTTGAAACTCTGTGGGCACATTTTGTCCTGCATAATTTTTTGTTTTGCTCACAAAATGTTTTTAATTTTTAAATTGACTTAATTGCATATTTGAAAACTGATTACACAGTAATCCAGATTTTTGGCTTCTCCCTAAAAGTCAGAAGCACAACCATTAAGAGAGCTATTATGAAAACCAAAACAAAACAGAAAATAACAAGCATTGGCAAGGATGTGGAGAAATCGGAAACCCTTTGCACTGCTGATGGGAATGTAAAATGGTGCAGCTGCTGTGGAAAGCAGTATGATGGTTCCTCAAAAATTAAAAATAACAGAATTACCATATCATTAGGCAATTCCACTTCTGGATATATACCCCCCAAAATTCTAAGTAGGCTCTTGAAAAGATATTTGTACACTCATGTTCATAGCGGCATTATTCACAGTAGCCAAAATGTGGAAGCAACGCATATGTCCATCAACCAATGATGAATAAACAAAATGTGGCATATCCACATAATGGAATATTATTCAGTCTTTAAAAAAAATTCTGACACAGGCTACAACATGAATAAACCTTGAGGATATTATGCTAAGTGTAAAAAGCCAGCCGCAAAAGACAAATTTATACGGTTCTACTTACATGTGGTATTTAGAGTACGCAAATTTACAGACAGAAAAGGAGAATGGTGGTTGCCAGGGGCTGGGGGGACAGGGAAGTGAGAGTTGTTTAATGGGTATAGAATTTCAGTTTTGAAAGATGAAAAAGTTCTGGCCGGGCACAGTGGCTCACGCCTGTAATCCCAGCACTGTGGGAGGCCGAGGCGGTAGATCACTTGAGGTCAGGAGTTTGAGCAGGAATTCGAGACCAGCCTGGTCAACATGGTGAAAACTCATCTCTACTAAAAATACAAAAATTAGCCAGGCCTGGTGGCGTGCGCCTGTAATCGTAGCTACTCAGGAGGCTGAGGAAGGAGAATCACTTGAACCTGGGAGGTGGAGGTTGCAGTGAGTCAAGATCATGCCACTGCACTCCAGCCGGGACAACAGAGCAAGAGTCTGTCTCAAAAAAAAAAAAAAGAGTTCTGGAGATTGGTTAACACAATAATGTGTATTGCTAGTACTTTAGTTTGCAACCCCTTCTCTAGATTATGAAGTTATATGACCCTTAAAAGATCCTACTCATTAACTCCTAATCTGTCCTATGAATTTAAAATAATAAAAATGAAAATTGCATAGATAATCTTTTCTGCTTAACTAGTCTTTAGGCCAGGCAGTGGCTCACGCATGAAATCCTAGCACTTTGGGAGGCCAAGGAGGGCAGATCACTTGAGCTCAAGAATTCGAAACCAGCCTGGCCAATATGGCAAAACCTTGTCTCTATTAAAAATACAAAAAACTAGCCAGTCATGGTGGCATGTGCCTGTAGTGTAGTCCCAGTTACTTGGGAGGCTGAGGCACAAGAATCACTTGAACCTGAAAGGCGGAGGTTGCAGTGGCCGAGATCAGCCACTGCACTCCAGCCTGGGTGACAGAGTGAGATTCTATCTCAAAAAAACAAAACAAAACAAAAAAAGTCCCCCCAAAACTAGTCTTTATACAAAAGCAATTCCAAAAAGATTTTATACAATTGTAATGCCAAGATTTCCTTTTCTTAAAATACTATTTTAAAAATAGTTACTTTTAAAAACCCACAATAAAATCAGTTGGAAATGTAATGATTGGATTATTCAAGAATTATGAATTGTTCCAAATACACTGCATACACTTAAGATCTCATTAACTTTTCTTTTAAAAAATGATGTGGCCAGGCATGGTGGCTCATGCCTGTAATCCCAGCACTTTGAGAGGCTGAGGAGGGCAGATCACAAGGTCAGGAGATCAAGACCATCCTGGCTAACATGATGAAACCCCCATCTCTACTAAAAATAGAAAAAATTAGCCGGGCCTGGTGGCACCCACCTGTAGTCCCAGCTACTCAGGAGGCTGAGGCAGGAGAATCGCTTGAACCCAGGAGGTGAAGGTTGCAGTGAGCCAAGATCACACCGCTACACTCCAGCCTGGGTGAGAGCAAGACTCCGTCTCAAAAAAAAAAAAAAAAAAAAAAAAGATGTTTACATAATTGTTTCCTTTATTAGATTGTGAGTTTCCTGAGGGCAAAAATTACATCTTAGTCACCCTTATATTCCCCACACTGTACTAGGGTATATGGAACACAGAAGATGCGTAGGAGACATACTTTAGTTCCTACATTCTCATCCTGCAGGTTTTTGCAATTACTTTTTTAAAAAGCAATAAAGCTAATCTAACTGTGCCTACTACTCCTTCACACAGAATACTACCTGCAACATTCTTTTTAAATAAAGCATAACAATATTTCATAGTATTTCTTTTTTCTTATTCTTAGGGAATAAACACAAATCATTCTATCAACTCTTCTTCTACAGATTAAATTTGTCCTCAGAGGAATTCTGCATCTTTCATTAATTTCTAAATCCCACTCAAAACTTTCCCTGAAATAGGCTGGGTGTAGTGGTTCATGCCTGTAATCCCAGCACTTTGGGAGGCAGAGGCAGGTGGATCACTTGAGGTCAGGAGTTCAAGACCAGCCTGACTAACATGGTGAAACCCAGTCTGTACTAAAAATACAAAAATTAGCTGGGCAGAGCGGTGGGTGCCTGTAATGCCAGCTACTCGGGAGGCTGAGGCAGGAGAATCACGTGAACCCAGGAGGCAGAGGTTGCAGTGAGCCGGGAAAGCACCACTGCACCCCAGCCTAGGTGACAGAGTAAGACTGTCTCAAACAAACAAACACTTTCCCTGAAATGTCTTGTTTGAGGCTCACTTCTGAAATAACTGAAATACAGTGTTGGGTCTCTGAAACTCCATTGCCTTAGGATGAATTACTAATTTTGATCTCTAACACACTTAACCTGAAAAGTAGCTTCTTCTCCAAGATGGAGAGGTAAGGAATTAGAAGCTAGCCAACCTGATTTTGTTATTATTTCTTAGAGATGGGGGTCTTGCTCTTGTTGTCCAGGATGGATTTGAACTCCTGGGCCTAAGCAATCCTCCCACCTCAGCCTCTTGAGTAGCTGGGACCACAGGTGCCCCACCACTGTGCCCTGCTCCAATCTGATTTTTTCTTCCCACCCTGTCACCCAGGCTGGAGTACAGTGGCGCAATCATGGCTCACTGCAGCCTTGACCTCCTGGGCTTAAGTGATCCTCCTGCCTCCGTCTCCCAAGTAGCTGACACTACAGGCATGCACCACCACACCTAGCTAATTTATTATTATCATTTTTTGAGACAAAGTCTTGCTTTGTACCCCAAGCTGGAGTGTAGTGGCTCGATCTCTGCTCACTGCAACCTCCACTTCCTGGGTTCAAGCAATTCTCCTGACTCAGTCTCCTGAGCAGCTGGGATTACAGGTACATGCCACCGTGTCCATCTAATTTTTGTATTTTTAGTAGAGACAGGGTTTCACTATGTTGGTAAGGCTGATCTCAAACTCCCAACCTCAGGTGATCTGCTCACCTCAGCATCCCAAAGTGGTGGGATTACAGGCATGAGCCACCATGCCTGGCCTCACTCAGCTAATTTTTAAATTTTCTGTAGAGACAGGGTCTCACTATATTGCCAGGGCTGGTCTCAAACTCCTGGGCTTAAGTGATCCTCTTGCCTTAGCCTCCCAAAGTGCTGGGATTACAGGCATTAACCACCCAACCTGATTTTAAATCCTGTTTCTACCATGCTTGAGTCAAACTCTTCAGCTTTCTCCATCTGTAAAATTAGATACCACCTATGCTGGATTGTTACAAGGACTAAGTGATTTTTGCATGTAAGGGCTGCTCAACATGGTGGATTCCTTCCTTTCTCATTTATCTGGGACTTGTAGTCACTCAAGACATTTTAAATTCGCCTGGCATTAATTTGTTTCTACACTAATAATTTATTACCTTCATTGGTCTGAATTACTGGGTATTAAACAGCAAAAACAGCTTTCTGATATTTCTCAAAGATTATATCCCGCTTAATGCTAAAAAACAAACCAAGAAATTACGTTTCTATATATGGCCATGTTCTTATTTAGAAACATAGTTACTTAAGAAAAATTAACTATTTTTTACATGTATTTGTGTCAGACATTGGGGCAAATTTCGAACTTTACCTAATGTGTAAACTATATCTTTGGGGAAAATGAGCCTATTAGGTTTAAGGATCAAAGGGGATTTAAGTTATCTTGACGCAATGAGCTGAGTCTTGTGTTTCCCCAAATTCATATGTTGAACTCCTAACCCTCAATGTGGTAGTACTAGAAAGGGTGGGACCTTTGGAAGGTACTGTGATTTAGATTAGATCATAAGGATGAGATGTTCATGATGGGAATAGTGCCTTTATAAGAAGAAAAAGACACAAGAGCTCTCTCTCTTCAAGCAAGCACCAAGGAAAGACTATGTGAGCACTTAAGAAGGTAGCTGCATACAAGTCAGGAAGAGGGCTCTCACTGGAACCCAACCATGCTGACACCCTGATCTTGGACTTCCAAGCCTCCAGAACTGTGAGAATAAATTTCTATTGTTTAAGCCACCCAGTCTATGGTATTTTCTTACAGCAGCTCAAGACACTTGGGTTTTTCAAGGCCACTAGTTATGAAAATATTGCCATAACCTCTCACCTAAACATCTGATTCTTTACAGCTAAGCTTTGCTTCAAGGTGTTTTCTTAATGAAGATTGTATTCAGTCACAAATAATTCCCCAAAACAGATTGATAAAAGGATGGATGAGACTCATACACTCCTTTTCTGATTAAGAGAACTCTGTATTTTATGCTACTTACATAGACTCAGTGTGTTAAGACATTATCTTGGGGAAAATATGGCTACTTTCTCAAAGTTGTAAGCTTTATTTCTATATATAAAGTTCAGCTTTTATTAGATGCTTCTGATTCCCAAAATAATAGTATTAGGACATTCCTTATTTTAGGCTTTAAATAATTTGTATAATAAAATAGTGTCAGCAGGTCCAAAGCTGAAATGCAAAGTTCAGATTTCTAATACAAAGGAGAGGAGTATTTTGTTTCTTTTGGTACAGCCATGGTTCCCAAACTGTGTACCAGGGCACCTTAGCAAATTAACATGGGTGCCACACAATATTTTTAAATTTTTGAGAAAAACATAGCAACACCTGTTGGACATAACATAAACTACTACTTCGAGGTAGTTTACATTTTCAACATTAAATAGCATTATATTCCTTTCTATAACAACATATCTTTACAAAACTGGGTTTTCAGCAGTTTGGTAAAAAGTACTGTGCAAGAAGCAGAGAGGAAAAGAAAATGATACTGATTCCAAGGTTTGAGACATGCAGTGTCCACAGTTACTAGTGGTGATGATGTACATTCTTATTAAGCTGTTGTACGTAACTGCTTAATAACCACAAGTATTAGATAATTCTTTTGGACCAGGTATGCTGTGAAAAAAGTACTGAGGCACTAAATAGTGTCATGAGCTGAGAAAGTTTGAGAACATCTGTGCTATAGGCAAGAAAAATACAAAACGTCATTCAGTTTTTCTACCTAGAAATTTTCTAAATAAATAGTCATACAAAAAAAGGGAAAATATATAGAAACATACATACAAAGTTTGGATTTTTATTGAAATCTTGTTAGGTATCAAACAAAATCTGCTTTCTTCAGATAAAAATATTCTCTCAGATGTCTCCAGATAACTGCTAAGTCTAAATTGGTCCTTCAATGTCTTATTTTTATTGTCCTCACGAAATGTTCATATACAGTTAAGATGTTCCCAAAAGGATTCTTATCGTGTAAAGGAGCGTACATGACGACCTCTACCACTTCCTCCACTAACAAACTTTCCTCTTGAGCCTCCACTGCCGCTATTTGCACTAGCCCAGGAAGGTCCAAGTCCCCCACGACCTCTAGAAGCACGGTCCCGAGGACTTGGGCGATAACCTGTAAAAGAAAGAATATAGTTTTTAGTTCCAACGTCCTTTCTTTTCCAAGCATGTAAATACTAATCTACAACACTGAGCTCAAACCAAGAATTACTCTTTTCTCTTTTAAAACTCATGTGCAAGCACTGTGAACGGGGTGAAGATTGTTGAATTATACATTTTAAACAGGTAAACTATATGATATATAAGAATTATATCCCAAATAAAACTTGTTATTTTTTAAAAATGTGCGTTTGAAACCAAAAGCTACTTCTGATGAGCAACATTCTGGACTACATATGGTAATGTTTTAAAAAAAAAAAAAGTTATGTGTTTACACGCTTAAGACAATAAGCAAAAAAAATATGCTGTATAAAGGTATCTCTGTTATTGAAATACTTTGTGGTAAGAAAGGTACCTTAAGCATTGACTTTCATTACTGAAACATAAAAATAAGAGCACAGCACCATGAAACTGTTCAGATTATACAAACAGTTCAGAAACTAAAAATTTGATTATTTTTATAGAAGATGTATATTAGGCATTTATTCAAGGATATAAACGTTAGAACTTTAAGCCTATACTCTAAAATATTCTCTCCCCGAATGAGAGTACAGTTGACCCTTGAACAACATGGGTTTCAACTGCCTGGGTCCACTTATATGTGGATTTTCTTTCACCTCTGCTACTCCTAAGAAAGTAAGACCTCTCCTCCTCTTCCTCAGCCTATGGAATGTGATGACCTTTATAAAGATCCTCTTCCACTTAACAGTAAATGTATTTTCTTTTCCTTAAGATTTTCTTAATAACATTTTCTTTTCTCCAGCTTATTTAATTGTAATACATTATATAATATATAATATATAAAATATGTGTCAATCAACTGTTTATGTTATCGGTAAGGCTGCCAGTCAACAGCATACTATCAGTAGTTAAGTTTTGGGGAAGTCAAAGTTATACTTAGATTTCTGACTGCGTGGGGCAAGGGGATGGGGAGTTTAGCACCCCTAGCCCCCTCTGTATATATCAACAATTTAAAAAGGAAGAATTCACTTCCCTTCTCTCAGCAATATCAAGTAGCAAGGATGTATACCTGTAGAACTAAGGGGTCGTAATGGTGGAAGAGGGCCTCTGTTAAAATTGCTCTGGCCTCCACGACTTTCATTGTAATTTCCTCGAGGAGTATTCTGAGCACTCCAACTGGAGCCTCTTGTTCCTTCCCGACGACTGTAGTTTCCTAAACACAAACAGCACAATCAAAATCACTTTTTTCACAACTTCAGTTGGATTCTTTTAAATGACAGATTTTTCTTAACCTTCAAAAGAATGGAAAAGAAACTGAGATTTTGTAAATTGTACTATATATAGTGGCAGCATCACAGTGGTTAAGAGCAGAGACTCTAGAGCCAAACTGCCAGGGATCAAATACTGGTTCTACCACTTGTATTTATGTGCCCTGGTCAGCTGACTGACAATTTTCTCTTCTGCAAATTAGGGGTACTAAGAGAACTTGCCTCATGGGGTTGACGTGAGGTTATAATATGTAAAATGCTTATAAAAGTTCCTGACACACCTAACCTAAGTGTTTGTTATTAATAAAAACATAGATTCTCTTTCACTCTCACCCTCCTAACTCAGCAGGTATGAAAATATGGTTATCAATCCACTACTAAAGTATAATTTCTGTAAGTATCCCTAGTTTCTAAAATCTTGTAAGGCCAGGTGCAGTGGCTCATGCCTGTAATCCCTGCACTTTGGGAGGCTGAGGCGGGTGGATCACCTGAGATCAGGAGTTCGAGACCAGCCTGGCCAACATGGTGAAACCCCATCTCTACTAATAATATAAAAATTAGCCGGGTGTGCTGGCACATGCCTACTCGGGAAGTTGAAGCAGGAGAATCGCTTGAACTCAAGAAGCAGAGGTTGCAGTGAGCTGAGATTGTGCCACTGCACTCCAGACTGGGCAATAAGAGTGAAACTCTGTCTCAAAAAAAAAAAAAAAAAAATCTTGTAACAATTTCAAACAAACTAAATGTAACATAACAAAGCAAGCAGATTAGGCAGATAAATGGTGAACTGCACAGAACAATCTTAAGAAAACTGTTAAGTATAATTGTGAAAATAATGTAAGGGTATTACTCAGAAAATGTATAATTCTCAATGTAAAAAGGAAAATAAGGCCGAGCACGGTGGCTCACACCTGTTATCTCAGCACTTTGGGAAGCCAAGGTGGGTGGATCACTTGAGGTCAGGAGTTTGAGACTAGCCTGGCAAACATGGCGAAACCCCGTCTCTACTAAAAATACAAAAATTAGTTGGGCACGGTGATGCATGCCTGTAGTCCCAGATTCTTGGGAGGCTGAAGCAGGAGAATCACTTGAACCAGGGAGGCAGAGTTTGTAGTGAGCTGAGATCACACCACTGCACCCCAGCCTGGGCGACACAGCAAGTCTCTTGTCTCAGAAAAAAAAAAAAAAGGGAAAATAATTAGCCAAGACTTCTAAACTCATTCTTAAAAGTACAATGTATGAAAGGTTCATTGAAAAAAAAAGTTTCTTTCTTCTGTCCAATAGAGTACTCTGCAAACAGTACCACTAGTCCAGAGGTGGCTCAACTGTAGCAACAGGAAAATAGTTTATCTGAATCTCTTCCATCTAAATCACTTTCATTCAATATTTTAACATTCCAATATTCTAACCCATTAAAGAATACATACTAATTAGTTACCTTTTGAAGCAGGTGGTGTGAAAAACCTATTCTGACTGTGGAAAGCACCCCGTCCTCCTCTATTGCCTGAAAACCCACCACGGGAAGAAATCTTCTGTGAAACTTTGAGTGGCCGTTTTGGTGGGGGTATTCCATCTTGAGGAACCACTTCTTTACTTTCAGCAGCAACAAAGTCATCCACATGCATAGATGGTGGTCTACTTGTGTTCTGTTTTCTCTGACGGAAAATGTCATGAGGTCGTATACCCTGTCCAAATCCTCCCCTGCCCCTTCCTCTTGGTGGTGGTACAACATGAGCTCGTTTGGCAGGTTCAATGTATTCAGATTTTCCACTATTAAAACAAAAATATGCCATAAAACATTTTTCTTTCAGATTTCTGGAAAAACAATCTTTATAATACTCAAAATTAATTTCAATTTTTTCGTACTCCAATTCTGTTAACTTTGCAAGGATCTATCATACTTCTGGGATAATACAACAAACTAGCTAAGAAAGTACTCACATTTCATTGTTATGAATAACAATGTTTTAAAATAATCCAGTTCACTTCTTATTCAAACCTTCCAAAGTCTTGTAAAAAAACAATATAACAAATGTACTGGGTATATACTGGCCAAATTATTATGTTTAAATTAAAAAATCCAAACAATGTTCATGATTCAAATGTTATGTTAACTTCCTTTCCAGTTTAACAGCACGTGCATATCTTTTTTTTTTTTTGGAGACAGAATCTTGCTCTGTCACCCAGGCTGGAGTGTAGTGGCACAATCTCGGCTCACTGCAAGCTCCACCTCCTGGCTTCACGCCATTCTCCTGCCTCAGCCTCCCGAGCAACTGGAACTACAGGTGCCCACCACCACAACCAGCTAATTTTTTTGTGTGTGTGTTTTTAGTAGAGACGGGGTTTCAACATGTTAGCCAGGATGGTCTCGATCTCCTGACCTCGTGGTACAACCGCCTCAGCCTCCTAAAGCGCTGGGATTACAAGTGTGAGCCACCATGCTCGGCCGCATGTGTCTATCTTAAAATACACTAAAATACATAAGTTTATATGACCACAATTGAGATCTTCAGTGGAATAAATTTTACCTTGAAGTTATAAAGGTCTCATGCTTGTGCTTCCCAAGTTTGAATCCTTTAGTAGTCTTAGTTCTTCCTGGAGATGATGGTTCTGACAAAAATGAGCGCTCTAATTCTGAGTGCAAATCAAAGTCACTACAGCATTTTTCAGAGAGTTCAATTAAGTCAACCTTTACCTGCAGTCATAATAATGAAACAAAATACATATTAAATGTAATTATTGGCATAATATTTGACTATAGAAATTCTTATTACCTATAAATTATATTTGCCTCTCATAAGAAATAAATTAAAGATCTACCTCTTTCCCTCATCTTTTTAAAAAGCAAATGGCATTGGTAGTTTAAAAACAAACACACACACACATCGTAGTAATGCTACTTTTTTTGTGTGTGGCATTCTTCGAAGCAGGGCTATTAATCTAGAAGACTTTTTTTTTTTTTTTTGAGACAGAGTCTCGCTCTGTCACCCGGGCTGGAGTGCAGTGGCCAGATCTCGGCTCACTGCAAGCTCCGCCTCCCGGGTTTACGCCATTCTCCTGCCTCAGCCTCCCGAGTAGCTGGGACTATAGGCGCCAGCCACCTCGCCCGGCTAGTTTTTTGTATTTTTTAGTAGAGACGGGGTCTCACCGTGTTAGCCAGGATGGTCTCGATCTCCTGACCTCGTGATCCGCCCGTCTCAGCCTCCCAAAGTGCTGGGATTACAGGCTTGAGCCACCGCGCCCGGCCAATCTAGGAGACTTTTGATGACTGAGCAGGAAACTCAGTATTTGTTTATATAAATTAACACTGTAATATCTCCTGAACTTTTCCAAAAAAAGAATCTGAAAATAACATACTCTGCCAGTCTTATATAGTCAACATTTCTGTCACAAAAAAATTCTATGCCACAGATTCCCAAAAGCTCTATTCATTTAATGAGGTTCCCATCTAAGTTTACTTTCAGGGAAATCAACATTCAGTTTACTTAGGTTTTATTCAAATTTATCAAATGTAAGATACCTAAAATTTCTCTAATCCAGAGGGTTACAATTATCATCACAAGACAGTTGTGATTCAACTTAAAGTTATGAAATTAGTAACTTTTAACAAATATTTTATACCTGTGCTGCCCAACATGGTAGCCACTAACCACATATGCCTATCTAAATTTAAATTAATCAAAATTAAATCAAAATAAAATTCAGTTCCCTAGTCATACACATTTCCATTGTACAACATGCACATGAGGCTACTGTTTTGGACAGGGCAGACTACAAAATATTTGCATTACTGCATAAAATTCTACTGGAAAGGACAGTTTTAAAGAATCACTGAACAGCTTACACTGAAAAGAAATTAATTTTAATGCACTTCTAATTGAATTGTATGTGGTTTTTTTAAAAAAGGAAAAGCAGCTCTCAACACAATACAAATGTGAAGCAAATCATTCTTTTAGTTTTATTGTACATGATGAACACCAGTATGTTTCTTTGATTAAAAAAAGGAACAATATGCAGTATATTAAGGTGTGGCTAAAATAATTCTCCCTACAACATCTCTGAGAAGCATAAAACAGACTGTTATTAAATTTTAAGTAGTTAACTATATTCTTACCTATTCAACATTATGTTTAAGAATGTCAATTCTCATTCATACTATATCATAACAAATATACTCTTTACAAGTTTCCAAACTGAGAGCCACACCATAGCACAACCGTTCCTCATCTTAAACCCAAATGCAAGAATAAACTGTTGTTTTGTGGGATACTTCTCTCTATTCTATACCCTGTCAATGTAAGAAAACAAAGTGCTTCATAGAACTTATGAAAAAGTGTGATTTTTCCCTTAAGTCACATTGTCTGGCCAGATGATTGTAATCTGGTTCATGCCTGTAATCCCATCACTTTGGGAGGCCAAAGAGAGAAGATTGTTTGAGGCTAGGAGTTTGAGACCAGCCTGGGTAACACAGTGAGACTTTATCTATATTAAAAGAAATTTTTTTTTTGGCTGGGTGTGGTAGCTCACATCTGTAATCTCAGCACTCTAGGAGGCCAAGGCAGGCGGATCACAAGGTCAGGAGTTTGAGACTAGCCTGACCAACATGGTGAAACCCCATCTCTACTAAAAATACCGAACAATTAGCCAGGTGTGATGGCGCACACCTGTAATCCCAGCTATTCAGGAGGCTGAGGCAGGAGAATTGCTTGAACCCGGGAGGCGGAGGTTGCAGTGAGCTGAGATCGCACCACCGCACTCCAGCCTGGGTGACAGAATGAGATTGTCTCAAAAAAATAAAAATAAAAATAAAAAATAAAAAAGTCACAACCTCAAAATACAGATCACTAACTAGAAAGAAGCAGAAAAAACTTTATGGATGCCATAAAGTGGGCAAGTGGCATAAAAATAATGTAGAACTGGCCTCCAAGTAGATTTTAACAGCCATAAAATATGGAAACTACTATAATGCTAACAATATACAAAGAAACAGAAAAAACTAACAGTTTTCTAAATATTTAGTAATAAAATAATTTATATACCAAATCCAGATCTGTATCAATCTCTTCAGCCTGAAATGGAGTGAACCACATAGATTTCAACTGATCATCCATGACATCAGCAAGCACATAGGCAGTCCTGGAACAAGAAAAGTATCTGGTGAAAAGCAGAATTCCAAAATCAAATTCTGGTTTTGTTTTTTTTTTTTTTTTTTTGACGACGTCTCACTCTGTCACCCAGGCTGGAGTGCAGTGGTGCAATATCGGCTCCCTGCAAGCTCCGCCTCCCGGGTTCACGCCATTCTCCTGCCTCAGCCTCCTGAGTAGCTGAGACTACAGACACCCGCCACCACTCTAGGCTAATTTTTTGTATTTTTAGTAGAGACAGGGTTTCACTGTGTTAGCCAGGACCATCTCAATCTCCTGACCTCGTGATCCGCCCGCCTTGGCCTCCCAAAGTGCTGGGATTACAGGCGTGAGCCACTGCGCCTAACCCTTTTTTTTTTTTTTTTTTTTTTGAGACAGAGTCTTGCTCTGTTACCCAGCTGAAGTGCAGTGGCACAATCACAGCTCACTGCAGTCGTGATCTCCTGGGCTCAAGTGATCCTCCCACTTTAGCCTCCCTAGTAGCTGGGACCACAGGTGTGCACTACCACACCCAGCTAATTTTTTAAAAATTTTTTGTAGAGATAGGGTCTCTATGTTGCCCAAGCTAGTCTCAAACTCCTGAGCTCAAGCTATCTTCCTGCCTCAGCCTTCTGAAGTGCTGGGATTATATCGTGAGCCAACACGCCCAGTCTTTTAGCTTATCTTCAAGTAAAATCTGTGGAAGGTACAATTAAAATTATTACTTTCTGAAGTATTATTAAAAGTAGCACCTAAAAAAGAAACTCCAAACGGCAATTAAAAACTAAGTATCCTTAAAAACAAATAACTTGAAAACTAATTCTGCTGTAACAAGTTTTGACCTTTCAGTAAAATAAAACAAAGCCCTGATTTTATCTGCTAGCTTGTTTCTGTACAGCCTGCAAGCTAGCATGATTTGTATAAATTAAAAAAAAAAAAAAAAAAAAAAACTACAGAAGAATACACAACAGAGGCTGTATGTGGCCTGCAAAGCCTAGAATTCTTACTATCTGGCCCTTTATAGAAAAAAACGTTTGCTGGCCCTCCCTAGCCTACAGCCATTATAAAACCAACATCTATTCAATTATAAAACATTGTGTATTTTACCTATTGTTAAACAAATTCTGAAGAGATTCTGGAGCTGAAAGTACTGGTTCTACATCCTGGTCACTGAGAGGTAAAGGGTCACCTGATGACTCCAGCATCTGCTTAAGTCCAACTACATTGTCCAACAAAGAATCCAGATTGTCATCATCTTTTGAATGTTCCTATATACAAATAGAAGCAGAATAAGAAGGTGCAGGTAAAACCTATGTCTGTAAACCTACTGACTCTTTAGTAGAAAAGGCTATATGTTTTATTACTAAGAAATTTGGAACACTGTCCAGAAATTATTAACATTAAACATACTAAAATAAAACAAACACCAAAACACTTGTCATTTTATTTCTAAACAGCAGCAGCAAGAGGGTATCCAAGGAATTCCCTGCATCCAAGGAACAGACAATTCAAAAACTACTGTCTTCATGTACTCCTTAAAATTCATAACAGGATGGAGGACTTCACTTCAAATTGTTAATTCAAAGAGTTATTTGAAATGGTATAAATACCCAACTAAAGGTTCACTATTTTAAAAAACGTCGCTATGAAATACTTGTACTAGTCAAACTGAGAGGCAAATAAGCCTTAGGAATGCTCTGTTTTTGTTTTTCTTTTTTACCAAAACAAGCTTCTCTAGTTCAAGGAACAAATTTTCTGGACTTTCTTCTTTGCTTTGTAGAAGCTGTTTTAACTCTGCAGCATTAATACTCATCGTCCGTGATGGATGAGCTCCCTCTACTTCCATGAGACCATTATCATCTCCACAACATCCCTGTAAATGTCACACATAAGTTAAATTTGAGAGCAGAGAAATTTACAAAGATGCATCCACACTTACTCATATTATCTAAGCCATATGCTGCAATCTTTCTTTCAATGTTTTGATTTTTACATCAGTACAAATGGCTAGGTTTTTTTTGTTTTGTTTTGTTTTTTGAGGCAGAGTCTCGCTCTGTCGCCCGGGCTGGAGCGCAGTGGCCGGATCTCAGCTCACTGCAAGCTCCGCCTCCCAGGTTTACGCCATTCTCCTGCCTCAGCCTCCCCAGTAGCTGGGACTACAGGCGCCCGCCACCTCACCCAGCTAGTTTTTGTATTTTTAGTAGAGACGGGGTTTCACCGTGTTAGCCAGGATGGTCTCAATCTCCTGACCTCGTGATCCACCCGTCTCGGCCTCCCAAAGTGCTCGGATTACAGGCTTGAGCCACCGCGCCCGGCCCAAATGGCTAGTTTTAAGAATGATTTAGATCAAAGGTGAAGTATGCTTTCTTTGAGTAAGACTCACAAAATATTTAAATTGGTAAACATATATTTTACTGGCATCAAGATTTTTCCACAAAATACCCAATGGCAAATACACTGGCAGTTGCAGGACATGTGACACACTGATTGATGCTCAAGAATTAATAAAATGCTTGCTATAACAAAGAACTGATGAAACCTGAAATTATCTTTCTGAAGATAACACAGACAAGTAAAGAACTATCATATTTAACTGAAGAACTATCATATTTAAGACTATATTCTGTCACATAGAAAAGTTAATATTTTCTGTTTTAAAAAGTATGCCACATAATAAAGTGAATTCTGGAGTGATAACATTTCAATACCAGAAAATCCTTCTAGGAAAATAAATCTTGCTTCACGACAAGAAAACCATCCATATTGTCACATACACTTACGGTAGAAAGCCGTATGCCTACCTAAACATTGTATAAAATCTTTAACCTTGTTTTATTGTTGTCGAGACAGGGTCTCACTATGTCACCCAGGCTGCAGTGCAGTGGCACAATCATAGTTCACTGCAGCCTCGACCTCTTCAGGTTCAAGTGATCCTTTCATCTCATCCTCCCAAGTACCTGAGACTGACTACAAGCACGTGCCACCATGCCCAGCTAATTTTAAAATTTTTCCTATAGATGGAGTCTCACTATGTTACCTAGGCTGATCTCAAATCCTAGGCTCAAGCAATCCTCCCACCTCAACCTCCCAAAATGCTGAGATTACAAGTGTGAGCCACCTTGCCTAACCTGTCTGCCTTTCTTTCTTTCTTTTCTTTTCTTTCTCTCTTTCTCTCTCTCTCTCTTTTTTTTTTTTCTGTTTTTTTTGAGATGGAGTCATACACTGTTGCCCAGGCTGGAGTGCAACAGCGCAATCTCAGCTCACTGCAACCTCTGCCTCCTGGGTTCAAACGATTCACCTGTTTCAGCCTCCCAAGCAGCTGGGATTACAGGCGTCCACCACCAAGGCCAGCTAATTTTTTGTATTTTTAGTAGAGACAAGGTTTCACCATGTCGGCCAGGCTGCTTTTGAACTCCTGACCTCAAGTGATCCACACCTACCTTGGCCTCCCAAAGTGCTAAGATTACAGGCATGAGCCACCGTGCTGCGCCTGTTTTTCTTATTTTAAGAAACAGTGTTGGCCAGGCATGGTGGTTCATGCCTGTAATCCCAGCGCTTTTGGAGACTGAGGCAGGTGTATTGCTTGAGCCCAGGAGCTCAAGACCAGGCTGGGCAACATGGCAAAATCCCATCTCTACTAAAAATACAAAAATTAGCTAGGTGTGATGGTGCACATCTAAAGTCCCAGCTACTCAAGAGGCTGAGGTGGAAGGATCACCTGAGCCTAAGGAAGTCAAGGCTGCAGTGAGCCATGATCATGCTACTGCACTCCAGCCTGGGCGTCAGACTAAGACCTCATCTCAGAAAAAAAAGAGAGAGAAAGAGAGTCTCACGCTTTCACCCAGGCTGAAGTACACTGGCACAATCATAGCTCACTGCAACCCTGAATTCATAGATTCAAGTGATTTCCCCGACCCCGCCTCCTGAGCAGCCAGAGGCACATGCCACCAAACTAAGTAGGGCAGGTATTTTAATGGCTTCTGGAATTGTGCTCATAATATACCATGACTTTGGAAAATATTAATAAGAGAAATCTTTAACAATAAGATTTTAGAGTGGGGACAATAATCTTTAATTCATGTTTGTATGATAGACCAAAAATACTAAAGCATAATAAACTTTACAGTTACACCAAAATCACAACATCCAAAACAATCAGTAAATTAAGTAACAAAAATTAAGTAACTAAGAGACTAACAAAACTTCATTATTCTGAGTTGCCCTAGCAAGGTAACTCAATGTCATAATTTTTTTTTTTTTTTTTGAGACAGTGTCTTGCTCTGTCACCCAGACTAGACTGCAGTGACACAATCATAGCTAACTTCAGCCTCCAACTCCTGGGCTCAAGCTATCCTCCAATCTCAGTCTCTCAAATAGATGAGACTACTGGTGGACACACCACATCTGGCTAATTTTTGTTGTTTCTAGAGACAGAGTTTTGCTGTGTTGTACAGGTTGACCTCAAACTTTTGGGTTCAAGCAATTCTCCTACGACAGCCTCCCAAAGTGATGGGATTAGAGGCATGTGCAACCACACTCATCTAAGAATTATTTTAAGATGAAGGCACTTGGCCAGGTGTGGTAGCTCATGCCTGTAATCCCAGCACTCTGGGAGGCCGAGGTGGGCAGATCACCTAAGATAGGGAGTTTAAAACCAGCCTGGCCAATGTGGTGAAATGCCATCTCTACTGAAAAAGTACAGAAAATTAGCTGGGCATGGTGGTGGGTGTCTGTAATCCCAGCTACTCAGGAGGCTGAGGCAGGAGAATCACTTGAACCCAGTAAGTGGAGGTTGCAGGAAGCTGAGATCGCGCTACTGCACTCCAGTCTGGGTGACAGAGCAAGACTTCATCTAAAATAAAATAAAATAAAATGAACTAAAGTGATCTTTTTTATGTTGGATATTTGATATATAAAGTGATTTAACTTATGGCAAAGTATTTCTCTTTTTCTCAAGACAGGGTCTCACTATTTTGCCCAGGCTGGTCTCAAACTCCTGGCCCCAAGAGATCCTCCCACCTCAGCCCACCAACGTGCTGAGATTACAGGTGTGAGCCACCGTACCTAGCCAAAGATTTCAAATTTAAGAAACACCAAATACATACATACATATATACACAAACACACACATACTTACAATTGCGTCAGAGTTAAGAATTTGTCTCATAAATTCTAAAAATGAAGATGCAAGCTCTCCTGTGTCCTTACTAAATGTGCTGACCACTCGTTTCAGTAAACTATGCAGAGCACTATCGTTTTTCCTTAAAGAACTGTAAATAAAGAAAATAAAGAGAAGATATTATCTTAAAATATGAGCGTATAAAACTGGTATGAGAAATGAACTCGGTTCAGACAGAATAAAACTTACTCCATCATTTTTAAAAATGTTAAGAAGTACTTTGTTGTGTCTTTGTACACAAATATAACAAAGAAGCATCAATAGTTACCAACTCCTTTTAAAGCTAAGCTTCAAGTTCTTAAAAAAAAAATTTCCCCCAAATAATACATTTATAAAATTTAACACAAGAGGCTGGGTGTGGTGGCTCATGCCTGTAATCCCGGTGCTTTGGGAGGCCGAAGGGGGTGGATCACTTGAGGTCAGGAGTTTAAGAGCAGCCTGGCCAACATAGTGAAACCTGGTCTCTATTAAAAAAAACAAAAATACAAAAATTAACAGGGAGTGGTGGCACATGCCTGCAATCCCAGCTACTCAGGAGGAGGCTGAGGCAGAAGAATCACTTAAATGATTGGGAGGCAGAGGTTGCAGTGAGCCGAAATCATGTCACTGCACTCCAGCTTGAAGGACAGAGCGAGGCTTCATCTCAAAAAAAAAAGAAAAATTTAACACAGAAAACTTGCCAGTTCCGTATTTATAAACCTTTTGGCCAGGCGCAGTAGCTCACACCTATAATCCCAGCACTTTGGGAGGCCGAGGCAGGAAGATCACAAGGTTAGGAGATCCCAACCTACTATGTTACTGGCTAACACAGTAAAACCCCGTCTCTACTAAAAATACAAAAAATTAGCCAGGTGTGGTAGTGCATTCCTGTAATCCCAGCTACTGGGGAGGCTGAGGCAGGAGAATTGCTTGAACCCAGGAGATGGAGGTTGCAGTGAGCCAAGATTGTGCCACTGCACTATAGCCTGGGCAACAAAGAAAAATAGATTAAATTCAAAAATAAAAATATTAATGGGAAAAGCATGGGTTCAAAATCGAACTATACCAATTACTAACCACTACACACAATATTTAAGTGAGTCATACTTCCATGCTCTATCAAAAACTAGGGCCCTATTAGAATGCCTAACATTTTAAAACTTGCAATACCAACTTCTGGTGAGGATGAGGAGCAACTGGAGCTCTAATACCCTGCTGGTGGGAATGAAAAATGGTATCTCTACTTTGAAAAACAGTTTGGTAGTTTCTTTTAAGGTTAAACATACACCTATCTTACAACCCAGTAACCCCACTCCTAAGTGTCTACCCAAGAGAAATGAAAACTGAGATTCACACAAAACCCTGTATGCAAACCTTTATTCATAACCACCAAAATCTGAAAACAATCCAGATTGCTAGAAAATTAGTCACCAATAAGAACAAATTACATGACTCTAAGCATCTGTCAAAACACATAGAACTGTACACCATAAAACATAAATTTGACTAGATATAATTTTTTAAAAAATCGATAAGGGGTTCGGTGCAGTGGCTCATGCCTGTAATCCCAGCACTTTGGGAGGCTGAGGCAGGCGGATCACGAGGTCAGGAGTTCGAGACCAGCCTGGCCAACACAGTGAAACCCTGTCTCTACTAAAAGAAAAAAAAATACAAAAAATTAGCTGGGTGTGGTGGCGGGCACCTGTAATCCCAGCTACTCAGAAGGCTGAGGCAGGAGAATCACTTGGACACGGGAGGCGGAGGTTGCAGTGAGTCGAGATGGCACCATTGCACTCCAGCCCAGGTGACAGTGCAAGACTCCATCTCAAAAAAAAAAAAAAAGACTGCAGACTATGACCAATGAATCCAACTGTATTACAAATGAACCATATAACCAAACTGAAGGAGACAGCGAAGAAAGAAGCTGACATAAATAACTTTGCAAAACAACTTTTTGACTGGATATACAAAGGTTATAGACAAAAAGAACCATATACAAACACTGTACTCCTGTTGCTCAATCTGTTTCCCACAGGAGTATGGTTTAGTAATGAGTTTGAGACTGCTCCTACATTTGTAAACTAGGGCTAAACAAATAAGCAAATATAGAAAATGAGAGCTGAATTTCTCACTGTTCGAGAATAAAATAATCAAGAAAGGGAAAATGCTAGAATTCACTTCTGGTACTGGATCAAAGTATTAGTATGGGCCAGGTGTGGTGGCTCACGCCTATAATCCCAGCACTTTGGAAGGCAGAGACAGGTGGATCACTTGAGCCCAGAGTTCAAGACCAGCCTGGGCACCAGTTGAAACCCTAGCTCTACAAAAAATACAAAAATTAGCCAGGCATGGTGGCTTGTGCCTGTAGTAGTACTTGGAAGGCTGAGGTAGTGCATAAAATTTCCACACACTATTCAGTAGAATGTATATTCTGTGGTTTTTGGATGGAATGTTCTGTATCTATCTGTTAAGTCCATTTGTTCCAGGTATAATTCAAATCTATTGTTTCTTTGTTGCCTTTTGTCTTGATGACCTCTCTAATGCTTTCAGTGGAGTATTAAGGTCCCCCCTACTATTATTGCGTTGCTGTCTATCTTATTTCTTAGGTCTATTATTAATTGTTTTATAAATTTCAAAGCCCAGTGTTAGGTGCATATATGTTTAGGATTGTATTATTTTCCCATTGGACAAGGCTTTCTATTATTATATAATACCCTTCTTTGTCTTTTTTTAACTTTTTTAACTTGCATGAAATGTCTTTTTCATGCAAATGAAGGAGGAGCAGGAGAAGTGATTGAGACCAGGAAGCGGAGGCTGTAGTGAGCCCAGATCACGCCACTACACTCCAGCCTAGGCAACAGCATTAGAACCTATCTCAAAACAAACAAACAAGCAGACAAAAAATCCCATCAAGTATTAGTATGAATTCATTTTCTCAAAAACATATATAAATTAACACATTTATTGTTTTAAATTGTTTCTCAGACATATGAGGCATGCTTTTTGCAATTGTTCTCTCCAGGATATTAGCATGTTTTGTTCCTCACCTCTTTCAGGTCTTCATCTTTGTTCAAGGGTCACCTTTTTAGCAAGTGCAAGGACCTCCCTGATCAAGTTTCCATATTTCAAATGGCAACTGCCATCCTAACCTCTGACCCTTACTATCCTTCTTCCATATTCTATGTTTTTTCTGTAACATACTATGTATTTTATTTACTTATTTATTGTCTGTCAACCCACAGTAGAGTGAAAATACCAAGAAGGCATGGATTTTTTTTTTTTTTAACTGAATTCCCAGTACCTAAAATCAGTGCCTGGTCCAAAGAAGGCATTCAATAAATGTCTGTGGACTAGACGAATCTAGTGTGTATTTTCATTCCTTCATAGTGCCTACTAGGTACCAGGTTTCTAGGTGCTGGGGAGTGTGGTCAATGTAGCTTATATTCTAGTGAGGGAGACAAGCAAATAAGAAATGAATCCATATAATGTGATGTATAAATCCATATAATGCAGTGGAAAATATGAGCAGGGACACAAAGGGCAGGCTATTTAGACAGGAAATATATTCACACAGATACCAGAATGAAGTGATAAAATAAGTCATCAAAGAATCTAGGGGAAAAACATTTTAGGACAAAACAAACAAGCCTGGAGATAGGAATAAGCCTGACAAGGGAACAAAAAGTGAGGATAAAAGGGCTATAAGATGACTCAGGGCCAGACTTTATAAAGCCTTACAGATCATTATAGAGAGTTTGCGTTTTAATTGAGGTACAATAGGAAACCATTAGAAGGATTTCAGCAGAAATCCTGTTTTAAGTTTTAAAAGATTACTCTGGCTTCTGAGAGAATGAATTTTAGAAAGCCAAATGGTGGAAGCAAGGATACCAATTAGGAGGCTATTGCAATGGGCTATGCTAGAAATGATAGTGGCCTGGATAAAGGTAATAGCTACAGAGGTGGAGAAGAGGGATCAGATTCAGGATGTATTTTGGAGAAATAATCCACAGGACTTAATGAGATGCCATTAGACAGTCAAGTAGAAATATCAAGTAGATTAATGGGTTACTTGGAGCTTAGCAGAGAGATTAAGGTTAAAAGGGAAAAAGGGAATAGGTTAAGAAGACTTAGGACAAGGTTACAGATAAGAAAAAAGGACTAGAGGCCGGGCGCGGTGGCTCAAGCCTGTAATCCCAGCACTTTGGGAGGCCGAGACGGGCGGATCATGAGGTCAGGAGATCGAGACCATCCTGGCTAACATGGTGAAACCCCGTCTCTACTAAAAATACAAAAAACTAGCCGGGCGAGGTGGTGGGCGCCTGTAGTCCCAGCTACTCCGGAGGCTGAGGCAGGAGAATGGCGTGAACCCGGGAGGCGGAGCTTGCAGTGAGCTGAGATCCGGCCACTGCACTCCAGCCTGGGAGACAGAGCCAGACTCCGTCTCAAAAAAAAAAGAAAAGAAAAGAAAAGAAAAAAGGACTAGAAACATTAAGTCTAGGAAACCCAACAAAATCATAGATAATACAATAGCACAGGTATACGAAGAATATTTGTGGGAGTACCTAACCCAACTAGGAAAGCTTTTTGGCTTTTGTGGAAGTGCAGTGTGTGAGGTGAGTTTCAAAGGACATAGAGTAAATATCTAGGCAACAGGAAAAAGGTAAAAGGCTTTGGTGAGAGACTGGATGGGGGCAGAGCATGAGGAATGGATGTGAAGCAGGTGCCATCAACTGAGAGCACATACAGAAGACACAGGTATGTCAGGACAAGGAGCTGGAGAAAGGAAGAGCCAGCACCAAACACAGTACCTGCAATGTAAGTTTTCAACCAGTGCTGCAAGAATTAATGAGAAAGAGGCAAAAGTATGTTTCCTCATCCTTACTGTCTCATAATCCCATGTAGTTTAATAAATCTAAGTACTAGCCGGGTATCTTCCCTCTTCCTTCTAGCAAAGAAAAACATCAGGGCATGGACAGAAAAATTACAGTAGAGTTGAAATTATACTTGATAGTCAGCAGTCTGAGGTTTGTATCATTTCTTTTTCTTTTACTTTTTTTTTTTTTTTTTGAGACAAGGTCTCGCTCTGTTGCCCCGACTAGAATGCAGTGGCATGATCACTGCAGCCTTGACCTCCCAGGCTCAAGCAATCCTCCCACCTCAGCTTCCGAAGTAGTTGCGACTACAGGTGTGTGCCACCATGCCCAACTAATTTTGTAAATTTTTTTTACAGAGATAGGTCTCCCTATGTTGCCCAGGCTAGTCTCGAACTACCAGGCTCAAGCGATCCATCCACCTCAGTCTCTTGAAGTGCTGAAATTATAGATATGAGCCACCATGCTCAGCTATTTATATAATTTCAGATTAACTTTGTCCCAGCCACTCCTCTAGAAAACAAAATATGGTCAGCTCTCCATTCCCATGGATTCTGCATCCACAGATTCCACCAACTATGGAATGAAAATATTATAAATAAATAAATAACAATATGAATAGAAAATAATACAAATTTTAAGATACAACAAAACAATTATTTACATAACATTCACACTGTATTATAAGTAACCTAAGGTGATTTCAAGTATATAAGAGAAATACTGTACCGTTTTATATAAGCGACTTGAGCATCTATAGATTTTGGTATCCAATTCCCCATGGATACTGAGGAACTGTACACAGAATCTGCATTTTAGCTTTAAGGTCTATAAAATCCCTCTAGCATCCATCACCTCTGAGGATACAACAACGAAACAAAGACCTTAAGGCATGAATTACCATCCCTGGAACAGTGAGATTTCCTTCCAAATACCATACCATGCCCACAGTAATTTGTGTATCTATTCATTTTATTATCTTTAATAAAAGATTCTATTATTAGCATGACCTTTCATTGCCAATTAATATTTTCCGTACACACAAAATTTCTCCCATGAAAGAAATCATTTCTTCAACTTTCTACAATAGGTATGAATTAATGTGGGGTGGGTGGGCAGTGACAGAATGAAAAAATTAAATCTGAGAGTATATTAAATTAGATAAATCATTACCTTTTTAAATGAAATAATCCATAATCATGCTCTGCAAGAAACATCATTGTTCTGACACACGTCAGTAAACAGTTGTAACTGCTCTCAGAGTTAGCCAGTGTAGCCAACAGACAGTCACAGATGGAGGCCATCAATTCTTTATTTGGTAGAGAGTTGGAGAGCTGCTCCAGTTCAGAAATAGAACCTTCAGAAGAGCTTGGTAAAATAAGTGCAATGTCCTGTGGGGAGCAGGGGAAAAAAAATCAATTTTTTAAATGATTATCACCATCACTTAGCACTTTTGAGAAATACATAGCAATTAATATTCAATAACTATCTCATTAAAATATTGTTGCTACTGTTCTATCCCAAACATATACTTAAACACATTAAGAATAATGAAATTACTTTTCCCTTTTAAAAAAGTTAATACAAGGATATACACTTAAAGGAATAAATATTTAAATATTTTGATTTACTTTTAAACAACATCTTTAAAAATTTTTTTTCTTTCGGTATTGCAGTAAATACAGTTTCTGTTTTCAAAAGGTTAAAGGTAAAAAGTATTTTGTACTACAATGATTAACATACTGTATTATTTATTCATCTGTATCTTTTTTGGTTTATAAAGAAACTTTTCAGAGAAATAAAGCTTTTTTTTTGAGACGGAGTTTCACTCTGTTGCCCAGGCTGGAGTGCAATGGCACAATCTCGGCTCACCGCAACCTCTGCCTCCAAGGTTCAGGCAATTCTCCTGCCTCAGCCTCAGCCATGTGGCGCCACATCCAGCTAATTTTGTATTTTTAGTAGAGACAGGGTTTCTCCACGTTGGTCAGGCTGGTCTCGAACTCCCGACCTCAGGTGATTCACCCGCCTCAGCCTCCCTAAGTGCTGGATTACAGGCATGAGCTACCACACCTGGCCAGAAATAAAGTTTAGTATATATTAATACTGCAATTTAAGGCTCGGCACAGTGGTTCACACCTGTAATCCCCGTACTTTTGGAGGCCAAGGCAAGTGGATTACTTGAGGCAAGGAGTTCAAGACGAGCCTGGCCAACATGGTGAAACACCCTTCTCTACCAAAAATACAAAAATTAGCCAAGCATGGTGGCGCATGCATGCAATCCCAGCTACTGGGAAGCTGAGGCAGGAGAACCACTTGAACCCAGGAGACGGAGGTTGCACTGAGCCAAGATCGTGCCACTGCACTCCAGTCTGGGCAACAGAACCAGACTCCATCTCAAAAACAAGCAAACAAAAAAACAAAAAAAGCCCCCTACAATTTAAAATATCAGAAAGTTGAATGGATAGAGGAGATGAACATTTAACCACAATCTTTCAATCAAATAGTTCCCTCTACTTTTTATATATATGTATATACTTCTAAATTCAAGTTTTCCAATGCTAAGCAAGTTTAGCTAATGATAACTCTAAAAACTCTCACTACTCTTTATAGAAGTAAACTGAATTTTTTTTTGAGACGAAGTCTCCCTCTATTGCCCAGGATCTGTGCAGTGGCACAATCTTGGCTCATTGCAACCTCTGCCTCTTGGGTTCAAGCTGGGACTACAGATGCGCGCCACCACATCCAGCTAGTTTTTTTGTAGTAGAGATGGGGTTTCACCATATTGGCCAGGCTGGTCTCAAACTCCTGACCTCGTGATCCACCCACCTCGGCCTCCCAAAGTGCTGGGATTACAGTACAGGCGTGAGCCACCATGCCCAGCCAGAAGTAAACTGAATTTTACAAGAGCATTTTGTATTATGTTTTATCATCTTTAATTACTTCAACATACTGAAAACTCACATTCAACTTGGCTTAAAACTATAAAACAAGGCTTGAATCAGAAGGAAAACATGGCAAAGTGAGGCCATCAATGAGATTCGTGTGACCAAGGCAGCTAGGATGCCACAGGACTATTCAATGTAGTCATGCAACCCAAAGCGGATTACATAAGAAATACCAATCAAGTGGACACTTTGAGGTACAAGCACTTAGAATACTCTTTCTACCAGGTCTCCTTCTTTGTGAAAACAAGTCATACAAAAAAAAAAAAAAGTTCTTTCTTGACCTGGGTCTTAAAGGTAACCAAACTGAGTATCTGTTAAGGTAGAAAAATAGTCTTCCAACATGGGACTCTATTCTGCCTGAAATAAAAAATCACATTTGATGACCACTTAGCAAGAGCATTCTGACAAGCTAAAATGACATTAGGCATAGAAATCTCCAAAGATCTCAATCATAATGGGCTTTAAAAGTTAAAACAATTCTCATTAACCCATGAAACTATAAACTGGAAGTCAATAATATAGACAACAGGAAAAAATAGTACTACTGTTAGCCAACATCTATAAGCAAAGTAGTCTGAAACACACTAAAAATGTAGTAGCCTTCAAAGGTTGCCCTAACAAGAGAACATATTAATTCAATCAAGCTATGAAATTTAAGAATGACTTGGCGTAGCCAGGCATGGTGGCTCTCGTCTGTAATCCCAGCACTTTGGGAGGCTGAGGCAGATGGATCACCTGAGATCAGGAGTTCAAGACCAGCCCGACAAACATGGTGAAACCCTGTCTCTACTAAAAATACAAAAATTAGCCAGGCATGGTGGTATGTGCCAGTAATCTCCGCTACTCAGGAGGCTGAGGCAGGAGAATCACTTGAACCTGGAGGGGCAGAGGCTGCAGTGAGCTGAGATCGCGCCATTGCACTCCAGCCTGGGCGACAGAATGAGACTCCATCTCAAAAAAAAAGAATGGGCCGGGTGCCGTGGCTCAAGCCTGTAATCCCAGCACTTTGGGAGGCTGAAACGGGTGGATCACGAGGTCAGGAGATCAAGACCATTGTGACTAATACAGTGAAACCCCGTCTCTACTAAAAAAAATACAGAAAACTAGCCGGGCGAGGTGGCGGGCGCCTATAGTCCCAGCTACTCGGGAGGCTGAGGCAGGAGAATGGCGTAAACCCGGGAGGCGGAGCTTGCAGTGAGCTGAGATCCGCCGCTGCACTCCAGCCTGGGCAACAGAGCGAGACTCCGTCTCAAAAAAAAAGAAAAAAGAATGACTTGTGTAACGTAATTGGAAGGAAAATGAATTAGACCCTAAAAAACACCGAAACAGTGACACATAAAGCAATTACCCAAGGTTATGATCTTATAAAGGAAAGAAAAAAGCTCTTCAGAGAAACCCATGAACAATAGCAGGAATAATAAAACAGATGAGAGCTGTTCATTCACAGCCAAAATTTACATCAAGATGCTTAAATACACACACACACACACACACACACACACACACACACAGAAACTTTATAAAATAACTATAAATACCTGATCACAGAGAGACTGCAAAATGGATGTGACATATTCAACACACTGTTGGCGAATAACACTGTCTCCAGGAGACCGCACCAAAGCTAAAAGATCCTGGAATATCTCTGCGTATCTTTCATCACCTTTAATAGTTCCATTAATTAGATGCAAAATAGCTAATTTACAAGCTTTGTTTGAAGCCAGAGCATCAAGAAGAGCAAGCAACCTGGTGGTTTGGCTAGTATACTGTTTTTCTTTATCTTCTGAAGTGCTGAAATAAAATCAATACATTTAGTAAACAAAGTTCCTGATCTTAAGGCATTAACTAATATTTATTTCTCATTACACATCAACTTACACAAATTTTGCATAAAACATTTAATTCCTTGGGTATAATGACAAATCCTCTGGAATTTTACAATGACTGCAAAAATTTTATAAATTCAGGTTTCCAATAATATATTTTCTTAAATCAGAATACTTCTTTAGGATTCACCATTTGAAAACCCCAAATCAAGACCTTCAAGATACCTTGCACATGAAATGATGAAATAAAGCTTTCTCATTTTAAGAGTCTGTAAGTATTCATATATACATATGTGTGCATATGTAGGTATATGTGTATATTTACATGTTTATATGTTATCTGGGCATTACAAACCCTAGTTTCCAAATTGTAAGGAAAAAAATATATGTGTCAAAAATAACTTGAGGAAAAAATTTTTTATGCAAAATGAAAATACCTTTGCAAGTCTTCTACAATCAAATCCAACACAGTTCTCATAATCAGAAGTGCAGTTGGTGAGGCAAGGTCACACAATTGAACACAAATACGCCGTAACATATGTTGAATGGGCTGGCAGGTTGTGCCAGAGAAAGAGCGAACTATTTCTTGGAGCAACTTTGCTTGAACATGAAGGTGCATGCTCCACAATTTTCGGGTGTTGAGTGCCACTGATATATCATGTGGCTCAATAACCTGTTAAAAAAGTATAATGTGTGTGTACGTAGATTTTTAAATATTTATTTATAGTCACAAAAACTGTTCAGGAAGAAATGTTATGAAAAGAACATTTTTACTGCATGCTTAAAACATTTAATTTTCTATTATACAGTTAAACATTTGCTTGAATTCAATGAGTCTAAAAAATCTTATTGTTCTCAGGTTAGCAGTTAGTTGAGTAGAGTCCACTGGTGAAGCAACCTAGTTATTCGCAAATTCTAACACATGGTAAGGAGGGGGAAAAGGATGTAAAATAACAGAAATATATAAGTACAAACATACATAACAGCATAATAAAACTCACTTTAACAAAAATTTATTTAAAATGTTACCCCCATATTTCCTCAATGACCAACTTGTTTCAGTTTTATCTCCCCCTCATCCGGTTATTTTATGTCTTTTTGGGAGGAAGGGAGATGAGGGTTTTTGTTTTTTAACAAAATCACTGGCTTTTTAAAAAGTGTTACTGCAGTCATTTATAAGATGCATGTTATATGGAAGTGATACCTGAGTTGTTTGCATGGGCAATGGAAGAGGCAGCAGCTCTGAAAGGAGTATGAGTCCAGAAAAAAATCCTTCAGGAACCTTCAAGATTGAAGAAAGAACTTCTTTTAACATTAAAGACCAAGTATTATTGGCCAGAGTCTCTTCTGAGATTGTGAGTTTTTCATTAACTCCTTGTGTAAAAGTCAGTAAAATATCAATGATATCATTCTGAATTTTCTGTTCATCACTATCCAAACGACCTGAGAGGGGGATAGAGCACAGGAGCATATGTAAAGTAACAAGTGCTGAAGGAACACGCATGTCCTTAAACTCAAAGGATCCACCTCTCAGGAGTTCTGTTAACATAGTTTTAAGAAGAGTGAGTGTGCAGCGAGCCATTGAAATAGTAGTAACTCTGTGAAGGGTAGTCCCCATGTTGACATGGAGCCTCCAAGGCTGAGTCAGAATACTGTTCAATTTTTGCAGAACTCGAATAAATGTGTCCATTCCTTCAGCAGAAAAAAGCTGAATAACGGCAAGATTCCATTTCAGATCTTTCTGTTGACCTTTATATAGGATAAGGAAAAGAAACAAAACTAATTACATATATGTTAATAACTGATTAAGAATTATTATTAAACTAAATATTTAATATTTATTTATAAATGATTTTTACATTTATAATAAATGATTTTTATGATATTTACTTTAATTAAAATATTTATCATTATTAAATGATGTTTAATAATTATTAAACTAAATATTTAATAAACAATATTTATTCTAGGCTTAAGAATCATAGTTTTTAAAATACAGTAGCCACATTACCTTCAACAGGAGGTGGTGGGCATGCAACATTACAGAGAACACGTAAGGCAGTTGTAAGGCCAACTCCTTCTGGGGTCATCAAGTTATCAATATTCTTTAAAAATAAAAATGAACAGAATATTACATTTCTTAGTACCCATGAGATCAACAGAAAATTCCAGACAAGGAATTACTTAAAAATATGAGCTTCAAGTTAAGAACATACAATATATTTATTAAGTAAATTTAAACCATGAATAAGGCCCTAGAGTTAAATTAATTTATCAAGATTATTTGATCTCTGGCATATGTTGTACTATATGCAATATTACGTAAATAAAAACTGTAATGCACAAGTTCATTGAAAAGAACCAACTAGAACAAAGATAACATAATGAAATGTATGAAACTCCCTGTATTAAGAGTTTACAATGGCTACTTTCTATATACTCTTTTCATACATCTTCTCTGCCAAAAATGAAGCAGTAACTATATTTAAAAAGTCCTGTGGAGGCTGAGTGCAGTCGCTGACACCTGTAATCCCAGCACTCTGAGAGGCTGAGGTGGAAGGATTGCTTGAGCCCAGGAGTTCGAGACCAGCCTGGGCAACATAGTGAGACCCTGCCTCTACAAAATATTAAAAAATCATCCAGGGGTGGTGGTGCATGCCTATTGTCCCAGCTACTCAGGAGGCTGAGGTGGAAGGGATCACTTTAGCCTGGGAGGTCAAGACTAGAGTAAACCATGATCATGCCATTGCACTCCAGCCTGGGCAACAGAGTGAAACCTTGTCTCTAAAAAAATAAAAATAAAAAGCCCTTTGAGTACTCAACTTCCTTCAAAAGTGAGGGAGCAGCAGGGAATGTTTTTGGCCTACATGGCATACATTTTTTTAAATGCAGATACCAAGGGAGTCTAACATACTGTAGCCAGGTGGGGCACAGGTTAAAGGACAAACAAATACAATTGCCGATGTCCTTAGCACCTGCCTATGCTATGTTTCTAGGTAACAAATAGTTAGGTTTCAGTTTTCTTAGCTTTCACAGAACAGCATTATCAATCGTTTAAAAACTTGGGGCTGGGTGTGGTGGCTCATGCCTGTAATCCCAGCACTTTGGGAGGCTGAGACGGGTGGATCACCTGAGGCTGGGAGTTTGAGAACAGCCTGGCCAACATGGTGAAACCTCGTCTCTACTAAAAATACAAAAATTAGCTAGGCGTGGTAGCACGTGCCTGTAATCCCAGCTACTCGGGAGGCTGAGGCAGGAGAATTGCTTGAATCTGAAAGGTGGAAGCTGCAGTGAGCCGAGATTGAGCCAGTGCACTCCAGCCTGGGTGACAGAGCAAGACATCATCTCAAAAAAAAAAACACCTTGGAAGAAATAACATTCAAAAAACATTACTATCTCTTAGCTCATAGTAGCGTCTAGACCAAAAAAAAAAAAAAAAGTGACTATCTCAATTTAGCTTTTCTTTTATTCTAATCCTTTTCCTTGTAATTCCACAAATTACATAAAGCAGCAGGAAGACACAGAGTGAAGTTTCAGTCTTGGATCAACTTTTTATAGTCCATGTTGGGATGAGAGCCACTTACAATAATCATAATGGGATGAAGGTTTACATAAAAATCAACTCTTAACTACAGCATGTAATTCACATCTCTACATCTAAATTTCTTACTGATTAAACAGTTTTACTCAAACCATCGCCATTTATTGAACATCTTGTTAATACTCATTCAACCATGCACAAGTACCCAGAATACATGACCATCTAAATTTACAGGATATTAATTGTACTTCTCCTGAATAAAAGAAAATGTAATGAAAAGTTCTAGATGTCATTTGAGGTTCAGATTAAGAACATGGAAGAATATGATGGCACCACAGGAAGTAAAAGTACTCTTAGGAGAGTTGCAGTATAAGAAGACAAAGAGAAATCAGTAAAGAAAAATCTGAAGCAGATAAACCCAAACAACACTTTGCTGTGGGTCCCAACAGCAACAAATTAAACAATATACAAAAATTATTTTAATAATATACACTGCAATTCCAAAACCAAGATGGCTTACATACTCTCTCTCTCATACACACACGCAAACACACATGTGCATGCATGCATGTGCACACACACTCACGCACAGATTTCACCTGCTAAATGAGAGAGAGAATTCAAGATCCGTTCTGCTCTTCTAACCTGAAACTTTTTATGCATATATGAGTGCTTTTAACTTTCCTTCCTATGCTACACAGTGACTCGACTAAGGAACAGAGATGAAAGTTTTGAATGTAAAATTTTAAAACTGCATTATGAGTTTTATGAATTTTAACTGTTATGAATTATCTCAACTGCAGATTTAACCATCCCAAATTAACAAAGAGAACCAGCCTCCACTGCAATTATCTGGAATGGGCCCTATCAATTTTTACGTAAATATTTTGAGTGAAATTCTTTTTGAGAAATAACATTTAGCTGAAACAGTTATATGTTACGTGACTACAGCATTTAAAACACTTATAAATGTCATCAAGATTGTAGGTGATACTATTTCCATTTCAGAGGGAAAAAATAGGACAGAATCCAGTAGTGAAAAGTAGTACAGTACACAGGGTTATGTGCACGTGTATTCACATATGCATATAATCACACATCCATCTATATACATATACCAATCTGTACCTACAAAGTCTAATAAATCAATCAAGGACACTTAACAATGTCTACATTATCTACACAAGTGATTCAATGCAGTATCACCATATACTACCACACAGTTTCAAAAAGTCAAAGCACTTTTAAGTTTTACACTTACCTGCTTAACATACTCAATTAAGTTTGGGATGCAGTTAATTTCAAATCTAAGGTTTTTCAGAGGTTCAAGCCACTTGCCAAGTTCTTAAAAAGAAAAATAATAATTTATAATATTTAAAAATAGAAGGCTTTATAACAAAGAAAGTAAATATTTTTTCCAAAGAAAAACATTACTAGGTCCATGTTGATTTCAATCATCTAAATTTCATACAGGGATGGACTTGTACTTAATTCTTCTTTTTTTTGAGACAGAGTTTCACTCTTGTTGCCCAGGCCGGAGTGCAGTGGTGCAATCTGGGCTCACTGCAACCTCTGCCTTCTGGTTGCAAGCAATTTTCCTGCCTCAGCCTCCCGAGTATCTGGGATTACAGGCACCTGCCACCACACTCGGCTAATTTTTGTATTTTTAGCAGAGATGGGGTTTCATTCACCATGTAGGCCACGTTAGTCTCGAACTTCTGACCTCATGATCCGCCCGCCTTGGTCTCCCAAAGTGCTGGGATTACAACTTGTATCTAATTCTTTAGACAAGTTTTTCATTCTGTTGCCCAGGCTGAAGCGCAGCAGTGTGATCATGGCTCACTGCAGTCTCAGCCTCCTGGACGCAATCAATCCTCCTGCCTTAACCTCCAAAGTAGCTAGGACTACAGGTTTGCATCACCACACCTGGCTAATTTTTGTATTTTTTGTAGATATGGGGTTTCACCATGTTGCCCAGACTGGTCTCAAATTCCTGAGTTCAAGTGATCCACCTACCTCAGCCTCCCAAACTGCTGGAATTACAAGCGTGAGCCACTGTGCCCGGCTTAAACAATTTAGTTTTAAAATGAAAGAAGTGCCTACTCTTAGTTATCTGATTTCTGCAAATTTAGATATTTAAATGCTTAGTCTATATAATTAAAATTAATTTTTACAATTTACAACATTAAAAAATTACAAAATAGGGTCGGGCATGGTGGCTCACGCCTATAATCCCAGCACTTTGGGAGGCTGAGGCAGGTGGATCACAGGATCAAGAGATCGAGATCATTCTGGCCAGCATGCTGAAACCCCATCCCTACTTTAGTCCCTACTAAAAATACAAAAATTAGCTGGGCGTGGCAGCACGCACCTGTGGTCCCAGATACTGGGGACGCTGAGGCAGGAGAATCGCTTGAACCTGGGAGGAGGAAGTTGCAGTGAGCCGAGATCACGCCACTGCACTCCAGCCTGGTGACAGAGCAAGACTCTGTCTCAAAAAAATGTATATATATACAAAATAGACTGCTTATAAATTAACGTAACATAGTGTTTATTCACCTATCTTTGCCACTGCCTCTCACACCCACCCAAAAAAAGTATAAACAAAATTCATTAATTTCTAAAGGAATCAAACCCAAGGGGAGATATTTTGCTGAGTGCCTTTTCCTCTAACATGAAATTTTAATTTTGTCAACTTCCAAATTTGCCCTTATAAAATTACTATCACCCCAAAGAATGACAGCAAACTTTGTTTATAGAATAAACACAAATAAAATCTACCATTTACTGCAAACAAACTCAAAACTCTCCCAGAAGCTATGCCATAACTCCTATATTCTATCACCAAAAATGTTTGTAGAAAAGCACTCTAATGTAAAAAGTGAATTACCAGTTCCAGATGCCATATAGGAAATAGAAAATAGTAGCCAGGTCTTTCCTTAGTTCTACACTCCTCCACAAGAATTACAGCTGTACACAATTTTCCCCATGCATTTTAAAATTAACTCTTTCTTATATATAGAATATATTGCTCAAAGATATAAGAAATAATAATAAAACAAATACCAGAATACCCAACACCCTGAAAAAGTACTAAAGCACTAATAATACCTTTGAAGACACTGTGTGCCCTCCTTTTATAAATGCATTCTTCAGGGAAAAAAGCTATTCCCAGAATGGGAAGTTGAGTTTACTATCCAACTTTTACTGGAGATATCACAAGTAAAATTTAGGATTAAAAAGAAAAGAAGAGGTCACATGCTATTTTAAACCTTTTTTTACAGTATTTACTCAATGTTATCAAATTTTCTACTTGATAAGGTCAGAAAATGAGGAACCAAAATAAAATAATTTAAAACTTGTAATTAGGTATATTAAACTTTTCAAGGCTGCCCACATAAGGTTTCCCATAAATGTCATTCAATATACATTTATATACTTAAAAAAATAATAGTCATATTTACTATTCTTTACTTCTGAGGATAGCACAAATGTGTTACTCCACAATTAGATTTCTAAGTTGCAGTTTGTGTTTTATGTAGAAATAAATACATACACAGCAAAACACACAGAGGAAAACTATACCCAAAAACTGAACTTTTGAGTCTTTTTTTTTTTTTTTTTTGAGATGGAGTCTTGCTCTGTTGCCCAGGTTGGAGTGCAGTGGTGCAATCTCGGTTCACCGCAACCTCCGCCTCCCGGGATCAAGCAATTCTCTTGCCTCAGCCTCCCGAGTAGCTGGAACCACAGGCGTGTGCCACCACGCCCAGCTAATTTTTGTATTCTTAGTAGAGATGGGGTTTCACCATGTTGGCCACGCTGGTCTTGAACTTCTGACCTCAGGTGATCCACCTGCCTTGGCCTCCCAAAGTCCTGGGATTACAGGCATGAGCCACCGTACCCGGCCTTGAGTTTGTCTTTAAACTACCTCTTCCATTTTGATTAGAAATTTCAACAAACCACCAATTTTCATGACTTTCCAGAAAAGGTAGTTGTAAAAACTACTTTGTTTATATACTAAAACATTTTATCAACCTTTAGTTTTTAAAAACTATCTTCATAAAAAGTAATTTCAGGAAGTTAAAAACAGTATTACTATGTATATTATCAAAACATGATGAAGGACTAATTACAGATATTCAAAGGTTTGTTCCTTCACATATTACAAATGCTTAAAATAACTTAGATACCATACCTTGCAATTTAGCATTATTTTCATCTGCTTTACAAAGCTTCAAGAGAGATGCTGCATGTTGTTCTAGCATTTGAACATCACTGGAAGACTGAACCACCACCAAAATAAGTATACATGCATAATTATAAGCTACTGACTTCTTAGATTTGGAATCACTGAAACAAAATAAGGTTTTTAAGTTTTGGATACAAAAACAATTTTTTAGGAACAATTTTTAAAATATTTTCTTCTACTTGGCTTTAAAGAGATCAAGGAAATTTACAATAAAACATGACTGTCTGAAGACAAGAAATCAGATTTTACAGTTCATATCCAATGCACCTGAAACCATTACTTAAAAGTATATAAAAAAGCATACATATCACTATGGAAAGTAAAATTCTATTAAGAAATAAGATCAAAAAACAATGAAATATTAACAAGTATACTTCATTAGCAATGAAAGATTAGGAAGTATACTTCATTAGTCTCCTTCAAAATATTTGTCCAATCTGGATAAATAGGAAGGAGTATGATTACCTGCCTTCAATACTCAGTATTCCACTATAAACCCGTTAAGATATAGCTAGGCATGGAAGTCATTGCTGTTTGCTTTTTGTAAGCACCCCACAAAAGATCTGTCACTCAAGGAATTACATACCAAGTCCTCACCGTGAGGGCAGTTATCTGGATGCCATTTGCCTTGTGTGACATGAATCAGAAATAAGGCACGTCTCTCTTCTCATACACTAAAACCCTCTGCCCTACCAAGAAGGCTCTTCAAACCATTATAATTCTCAATTCACCCACCTAGTCAAAGCAATTCTGAATCCAAAGCATGGTTTAGAATGCAAGGGCAGGAGCCAGCAAGAGAGTGTAAGAGGAATAAAAGGAATATATACCTTAAGGTACATATTCCTGTGCCTTAGAATTCCCCTCTACATAAAAGAGCAGAGGGTACTACAGTTGCAATCTTTAACACCATGGGGTAACTGAAGGAAGGTGCTAAAGAGTCCATTGTATTACTTTATAGCCACATCTTATATTTTAGAGATTTCTGTCACTCTAACCTTTAATTAACAAGTTATGTGTTACATCAAAACTATAGTTTTTTCCCTCTCAAAACAACACTTTCTTTTAAGAAACTAAACCATTAGTTAATCTGATTTTCTAACATCACAGAAAATTTAAGGAGTAAGTAGGAAATTACCCTAAGGCTTCTTTGGAATAGTACTCCATTAGAGTAATAAGACTTTGGAGATTTTTCTCCAGACTAAAAACATGGCCAACAGCTGATCTTCCTACAGGATTAAAAGTAATCAAATAAAGATTGTGCAGGGTTCCCAAGAGATCTGAATGGTCAGTTTCTTCACTAGCTGTACAACGCTGAAAATGGCTGAACAGCTCTGTAATACATTGCAATGTCTGTGTTGAGTCCTGTAGCCACAAGGCAAATGCATCATCAATAACACCATCAGATTGGAGACCTTCCTCCTCATCTTGATCATAAAGGTGACACAGAGCTCGTATCAATAAATTTGTTGCTTCATATTCCGACATAAAAAAAAGAAGACCCTTCTGTGACTGTGCAAGAAACTTCAAAACATCTTTTGTGGCTTGCAGCACACCAGGGTGAGCACTTGTTACTGGAATTGACAGAAGCAAGGTAACCAACTCCAAGAAGTGATGACTGTGAAGATATCTGTGGAAGAGTTAATTGATATATGTCAAGTCAGTGCAAAGCACTCTTCATTTACTCTATATTCAGACAAGACACCGATAAAAAATTTTAATGACCATAATCCTTATCCTTAGTAATATACTGCTTTAACTGAAAACATAACGTGACTGGCAAGTCTTCTCTAGATGAGGCCAAACAAAAGTGAATGTTCTGTGAGGCTTTGTCCTAGTTAGCACTCAACAGACGTTAAATAAATAATTATTGACAAGTTTTTCCTTTAAATTTTGGGACTTCTTTCCAGGATACTTATCAAATGCTCCTTTTTCACCATGGTCCCACTTTATTCATGGCATATCGGTATATGCAAATTCGTACATCTAGGAAAAATACAGTATATACACAGTCAGCACTCCGCATTTGCATTTGTGGATTAAGCCAACTGCAAACTGAAAATATTTTTTAAAAGTGCATCTGGCACCAGGTGCAGTTGCTCACACTTACAATCCCAAGCACTTTGGGAGCTGAAGCAAGCAGATCACTTGAGGCCAGGAGCTCAAGACCAGCCTGGGCAACATGGCAAAACCCTGTCTCTACAAAAAATAGAAAAATTAGCCAGGCGTGGTGGCACATTTCTATAGTCTCAGCTACTGGGAAGGCTGAGCCCAGGGAGGTAAATACTGCAGTGAGCCATGACTGATTCACTGCACTCCAGCCTGAGTGAGACCCTGCCTCAAAAAAAAAAAGTCTGGGCTGGCTGTGGTGGCTCACACCTGTAATCCCAGCACTCTGAGAGGCCAAGGCTGGAGGATCACTTGAGCCCAGTAATTTCACACCAGCCTGAGCAACATAATGAGACCCTGTCTCTACAAAAAATTTTTAATTAGTTGGCCGTGGCGGCCCATGCCTGTAGTCCCAGCTACTTGGGAGGCTGAGGTGGGAGGATCGCTTAAGCCCAGGAGGTTGAGACTGCAGAAAGCCAAGACCATGCCACTGCACTCCAGCCTGGGCTAGGTGAAAGAGCAAGACTCGAAAAGAAAAAAATATATCAGTACTGACTGTGTACAGACTTTTCTCATACATCATTCCCTACACAACAGTAGTATAACAACCATTTACAGAGCATTTATATTGTACTATGTATTATAAGTAACCTAGACATGACTTCAAGAGGATATGCATAGGTTATATGCAAATACTACAACATTTTATATTTTATATCAGAGACTGGAGCATCCTTGGATTTTGGTATCCAAGGGAGGTCTGAGAATAATTTCACAGACGGTGAGGGATGACTATACTATAGAAAAATATAGTATATTCAGATTTACTACAGTAGATCTGAATTAGTATCTCCAGAGAAAAAACTTTCAAATTATCAATTTTTAACATTTAAGTAGTTAGTATTGCCACACATAGCACTCTTTTATCAAATCTAAGAATTATTCTTTAGCATACATAGTCTTAAGGGGAAAAGACCGAATTTACTCAACACTTCAAAATAGACACAAATGCTACTGACAACTTCTTTGGGCATCCTTATCTGTATGGATTTTCTTCCTTGCCTATAGGCCATGCCAGACGTAAACTCTTTAATTTTTTTATGAGACGAGATCTAGCTATGTTGCCCAGGCTGGACTCAAACTCCTGGCCTTAAGTGATTCTCTGGACTCAAGTGGTCCTTTTGCCTCATCCTCCCTAAACTCTTTTCCAAATTTTACCTCTCTTTTCTTTTTAATTTTTTGGTTCTGGAGTACATGTGCAGAATGTGCAGGCTTGTTACACAGGTAAACATGTGCCATGGTGGTATGCTGCACCTATCAACCCATCACTTAGGTATGAAGCCCAGCATGTATTAGCTACTTTTCCTGATGCTCTCCCCCAACCCCCTGTTCCCCCTTAACAGAGCCCAGTGTGTGTTGCTGCCCTCTCTGTGTCCATGTGTTCTCACTGTTCAGCTCCCACTTATAAGTGAGAACATGAAGTATTTGGTTTTCTGTTCCTGCATTAGTTTGCTGAGGATAATGGCTTCCAAATTAATCTATGTCCCTGCAAAGGACATGATCTCATTCCTCAACTTTTAAAAAATGAAACTTAACCAGATTTTAAAGAAAAAAGAACCAAAACATTGTATTTTTTCAAATACTCAAAAATGGGTTAAAAATCTATCAAAACATCTCTTGACTACAAGATAGAACCAGCTTAATGAAAACTTAATTTTTAAGTAGTAAGATATCATTTTTTCTGAATGTTAAAAAGAATAAAAATTATTTATAATTCTGACTCATTCTCTTCCATTTTAGTCACTGCAAATGGTAACACAATAGCTTTCATAAACCCTTGTCAAAATACAACTAAAAAGTAAATGACAGGCCAGAACTTAATTTTCTCAAAAGCTGAAACTGCCTCTTCATTCCTATTACTATTTAAACCCAGGCTTTTACTTCACAACAATAAATACTCACTAGTAACTGCTTACTACAAAGGCAAACAGAACCCTCAAGAAGACAAAACTCCAGAATTACTATGCTCTAAGAGCATTCTCCTTATGGACCATTCGGAGAATGGTTAAAATAGCAGGCCTCAGACTGCACATCCTTAGAGGTCTGCTTGCAAGGTTGGCCACTGGCTAACTTCTGGGAACTTAGATTTCGAGAGGGTTCCTGTGCCCCTAACTGATAAGAATAGTTCCTTGTGCCTAAATTATTTATGCAAACAATATGGTTATGCTGAACACCTGCTTTCCTTCTAGGAGTCTGGAATTCTGGTAGAAGATAGGCAGTGAGTGCCTACCTGACTATTCACAATAAAAAAATTTGCATGCCAATTAGCTTGATATAATTATTCCACAATGTATACATGTATCAAAACATGTCATTGTTGCTATTTAAAAATAAAAAATAAAAAAGCCTGGGTGCCGAGTTTCTAAAGAGCTTCCTCAACAGGCAACACTTCATACATGTTGTCACAACCTGTTGCTGGGAGAATTAGGCAGGCACTATGTGACTCCACTGTGAGAGGATTCTGGAAGCTTGCACCTGGTTTTCCCAGACTTCCTCCCATGTACCTTTTTCCTTTGCTGAGTATTATATGCTGAGTTTTGTGAGTCCTCCTAGAGAATCTTGGTGCTCTTGGGGACCCTGACATAGGACAATAGAGCCTCACCAACACTTCAAAAAAAAGACCCTCCAAAGTACAATTATTTTCCCTTTCAAAATTCACTCTCCTTCCTAATTCACCAGTTTCTGTCAATAAAACCACAGTTCCAATTGCTACCCTGGCTAGAAATCTCTAGCTCCTTCTCATTTTCCTTCGCCTACTAGGTCCTGTTGCTAAGAGCCAGTACTATTATACAATACAATGGCTATTTCACAATCTCTGTCAATATAAGTACAATATTTGCCTTTCCATTACCTGTTAAGGGCAAAGTACTTAAAACCTAGTACCTAGAAACCTCAGACTATCTTATCTTCCTAATAACTCTAATTTCTTTTCCACTGCAATACATCTTGCAACATCTGAGAATATTACTCTGATCATATCAGTTCTGCTACTCCAAAATATTCAATACCTTTCCATATTCTAAAAATAAAATTCAAATTCCTTAGCACAACGATTCTGGGCCCTTTATTTCCTCTTGTCTGATACCCAAATGTACCTCCTCCATATGGTGGGAAAAAAAACAGTTAGTAAGTAATTACTAGCTTCTTCTCAGTGACTGAAAGCATCACCTATTCTACTAAAAATAAAGTTGTTAATAAGAAGTATCTAAATTTCTCTATAATCTCCAAGACTACAAATGTATCTATATTTGCATACTTAGAAGACTTCCTTTCTCCTGCCCAAAACCAAACTCCTACACTTGTACTCTTGTCCTCATCTCCCACCAAGCCTTGCTCCAGCAATTGATATTGTTTACTCCTACATCATAAACATCTCCCTCTCCACTGACTTTGTAAATGAGTCACTATTCCCAGCCTACAAATATGCTCAAGCCTCTTCTTTTTGACCCCAACATCTCCTTCTAGCTGCTGCCTTGTTTCTTTCTTTTCCTCTTAGCCGAATTTCTTGTTCTGAGACACGGTCTCACTCTGCTGCCCAAAATGGAGTGCAAAAACCTTCCTTTTTGACCCCAACATCTCCTTCTAGCTGCTGCCTTGTTTCTCACTTTTTCTCTTAGCCAAATTTCTTGTTTTAAGACACGGTCTCACTCTGCTGCCCAGACTGGAGTGCAGTGGCACAACCACAGCTCAATGCACCCTTAACCTCTCAGGCTCAAGCAATCCTCCCATCTCACGGTCCTGAGCAGCTGGGACCACAGGCGCACGCTACCATTCCCAGTTAACTTTTTTTTTAATTTTTTATTTTCTGTAGAGATGAGATCTCCCTATGTTGCCTAGGCTGGCCAAATTTCTTTTTTTTGAGACAGAGTTTCGCTCTTGTCGCCCAAGCAGGAGTACAGTGGCACAATCTCGGCTCACTGCAACCACTGCCTCCTGGGTTCAAGCGATTCTCCTGCCTCAGCCTCCCGAGTTAGCTGGGATTACAGGTGCGCGCCACCATGCCTGGCTAGTTTTTGTTTTCTTGTTTTTGAGACAGCGTCTCACTCTGTTACCCAGGCTGGAGTGCAGTGGCCGAATCTCGGCTCACCAGAACCTCCAACCTCCCAGATTCAAAGGATTCTCCTGCCTCAGTCCCCCAAGTATCTGGGTTTACAGGCGTGTTCCACCAAGCCCGGCTAATTTGTGTGTGTGTGTCTTTTTTGTTACTTTTTTTTTTTTTCTGAGACAGAGTTTCACTCTTGTTGCTCAGGCTGGAGTGCAATGGTGCGATCTCGGCTCGCTGCAACCTCTGCCTCCCAGTTTCAAGCAATTCTCTGCCTCAGCCTCCCAAGTAGTTGGGATTACACCCATGAGCCACCATGCCCCACTAATTTTGTATCTTTAGTAGAGACGGCATTTCTCCATGCTGGTCAGGCTGGTCTTGAACTCTCAACCTCAGGTGATCCACCTGCCTCGGCCTCCCAAAGTGCTGGGATTACAGGCGTGAGCCACCGTGCCCGGCCTTTTGTTTGTTTGTTTGTTTTTGAGACAGAGTCTCACTCTGTAGCCTAGGCTGGAGTGCAGTGGCCAGATCTTGGCTCACCGCATGCTCTAACCTCCAGGTTCAAATGATTCTCCTGCCTCAGCCTCCCGGGTAACTGGGATTACAAGCACCCACCACCACACCCGGCTAATGATTGTATTTTCAGTAGAAACGGGGTTTCACCAAGTTGGCCAGGCTGGTCTTGAACTCCTGACCTTAGCTAATCTGCCTGCCTCAGCCTCCCAAAGTGCTGGGATTACAGGCATGAGCCACCACACCCAGCTCTAGTTTTTTATTTTTAATAAAGACGAGGTTTTGCCATGTTGGCCAAGCTGGTCTCAAACTCCTGACCTCAGGTGATCCACCCAAATCTCTTAAAACAGTGGCCTACGCTGTTTCAAATCCTTATTGGCCAATGGCTTTTCATCCACACTTCCTCTCCCACTGCTACATTAAACTACTTTTGCCATAGCCCCAGTTGCAATCTATGTTACAAAATACATGATTTCCTATCCTTATCTTCTGAACCACTGCACAGTATCACAACAAACCATTCACTGGTTCCCAAAACTATTTGCTTCCTGGGTTTCTATTCTCTCCTACTTCTCATTTTGTCTTTCTATTCCTTCTAAGTATCCTGCCTAAATGCATACTCTGCCCACCTCTTACATATTACTGCTCCCCAACCTCCCATCACTGCCCCACTGATTTCCCAGTACACAATCTGTGAGGGTTGCCAGTATCCAGCCTCGAGTGTTCACTTTGGGCCTCTCTACCTTTCTTCCTCAGGGTTTCTCCCAAAGCCAGTAAAGGGTGCTCAAACCACAAGCAAGAACAGCTCAGAAGCATAAGAGTTAAAGTTTCTCGCGGGCATCCTTGAACCAAAGGGGAGAGTTGGTAGATAAATGCCCCAGCCTGAATGTTTTAGGAGGATAAGCAGGAGATACACTTTAACCAGTTCTTCGGAGGGTCCCCAGTAGGATAAGCCCCAGCTGTCCACAGCAATAATAAGCGTAATAACACTTCCTTTACTGGTTTTTCTCCTCTTCTTATCTTACTCTCTTCATGCATTTCTGCTTCGTAGGATAATCTTTCAAACAAAGAACCTGCACCTAAGACTTCAACTCAAGTTATCCTTTTAGGGAACGCAAACTAAGACAAGGTCTGATAGTTTCAGCTAAAACCAGGAATTTGGATAACTGGAGGTTTTAGAGTGGACACATATCCCATCTCCTGCTAATGCACTATGCTTCAAATCAATGAAAATATTAATCACAAAAATAAGTAATAAAATAACACAAATGCCATTTTTCCATTTTTATGTTAGGAAATTATTTACAGGCAAATGGGAAGAAAGAAAGTCTCGAAACAAAATAAAAAATCTACTAGATGGTGGTCCTAACAATGGCAAAACTGTATCAACAGATAACAAGAGAGGTAGATGGCAAAAACAAGTAGTAATGGAACCTTAAAGACACCTTCAACCAAGACAATAAAATTAAGTTAGTAAAATATAATTTTAACTTACAATGTATTAAGAGTAATAACTACAGACAGGTTCACACAGAAAAGCTCTCCTTCCTACACCATCCCTTTGTACCACCTTCCCAGAAGCAAGTCAGCAGTTTCTCATTTATTCTTGCTCATAGACATGCTTATACAAGCATCATTGTTAATTATTAAACTCTTTCACTAAGTCCCCAATTTTGCTTTAAGAACTAACACAGGCCGGGCGCAGTGGCTCACGCCTGTAATCCCAGCACTTTGGGAGGCCGAGGCAGGCGGATCATGAGGTCAGGAGATCGAGACCAGCCTGACCAATATGGTGAAACCCCGTCTCTACTAAAAATAAAAAAAAATAAAAAAAAAAACTTAGCTGGGCGTGGTGGCACACGCCGAGGCAGGCGGACCATGTCAGGCGGACCATGTCAGGAGTTTGAGACCAGCCTGACCAATATTGTGAAACCCCATCTCCGCTAAAAATACAAAAAAAAAAAAAAAAAAAAAAAGAACTAACACAATATAAGCTCACCCACAGTAACATACTTCTCAGTTCTACTACTGAGTAACTGTTCTGAAATATCAAGTATCCTTACATGTAAATAAGTTACCTACAATCAGATAAACAGCAAAATCAACCACATACAATTGTCTCCAATGATTTGTGACACTTATTTCCCAAAAGACAAACATGTCTTACCTAAAGAGAATAGGGTATGGATCATCCCTCTCTGGAGGTCCAGTAATTCGTGCCATCGTTGGGAAAGACTTAACAGGAGGTTGGATCATTGTATGAGGGGCAGTTTCCATTAAATGAAAAACTTCTTCTAGGAGGTTAATAAGCCTTTCTATTTCCACTTCACTTATATTTGAGGATTCCAAAAGATCCATATCCATAGAAGCTTCCACCTCATTTTCATATTCTGGGTTTGTTCTCTCAAGTCCAGCATCTGTGTCGTGATCAGGTTCACTGTGGTTAGGAACAGATGAAGTCTTCTCTGCTAAATGGTCACCAAGTCTTTTAATCTCTGACAAGATTTCATAGAAATGGCATTTTTGGAGAATAGCTGAACCAGCAGTAACAACCCTCACAGTCTGATCTAAAAGTATGAGTTCCAGAAGCTTTTGATAACCACTTTTTTCATTTTGCCTACCTCTTAAAAAAGCTTCCATTCCTTCTGTCATACTAATGACACTGTCCAAAGCTTTAAAAGCATTTAACTTAAGAGAAGATGATACATGATCAGCAAACAGAAGCTCAAATAATCCATTGATCACTCCTGCTTGTAGCAGTTCCGTAACTCCTTGAGCCCCACATTCTGCTAGTGAGGTCACTAATTTGGTCCCAGCTTTGAGCTGTCGAACATTTAAGGCAATAGGTTGGCAAAGCGCTACTTGTAAATTTAAAGCTTGCATGGTCCAGTCTACCAACTGGCCAAGGGAGTCTTGTTTTGTGTTTTTCAATTGCAAATAGCTTAACCCTCTTATTATTAAACTTGGAATTTCTTCTAAAGCTGTTACCCATTTTGCACCTCTGTCTTCTCTATACAAATCTAAGAGTTCTGTTAATTTCACTGAGGCTTCGATTGCCCCTGAATTTTCTTTATCTGGACCTTGATCCTTCATTCTACTGATTTCAATTTCAAAAGTAGTCTTGTATGGACAACTGAAGTATAAGAGTGGTACAAGCTCCCTGTCATATGGATCATATGTCATAGGAGGAACTGAAGCTAAGTCTTCAGCAGTGTATTCAACATCAAAGTTTGGATACTTAAACGTTTCACGTTCCAAGTCAGCAATTCCATCTTCATCACTGGAAATTTGTTCATAACCATCATCCCCTGAAAATTAGTATGAATAATATTTAAGTATTACATCATCTTTGTCTAATGCATAAATTCTGATTGAACAAAAAATAGTTTTAATAAAACATTAAAAATGATTTCTTCAACAAAACCAACTTCTGCCCCAACATCTTATCCACAATTTTATAACATTTTATAATTTCTAATAGAATAATTATGGACAAACTTCCTTTTTCCTGAAAGGGGTGAGACCTGAAAACTGAACAAACATTTTAAGCAAATTCCTCTGTATCTGTTCAGTTTTACAACTAACTCTGTAACAGATACTTTTTCCTCACAGAAATAAAATTAGAAATGCCTCAAAGTAACAAAAATATCTCAGGAGGAAAGAAATTATGCTTGTCCTCTTGAGAGATTATTTTTAAGATGAAAAAAAAAACTGGTTATATTAAAGTTAAATAAGAACTAATATCATAAGGTTAAACCAAATATTTTCAGCAAAACCATTGTAGATTCTTTTTATAACATTAATTTCACATTCCTGAATTTTTATTTCTCTGCATTTACCTATCATACAGTTTTGCAGATCTCCATTATATTTTGATGGAAAATTTGTTAATTTAAAATATGGCCGGGCACAGTGGCTCATGCCTGTAATCCCAGCACTTTGGGAGGCCAAGGCGGGCAGATCACTTGAGGTCAGGAGTCCGAGACCAGCCTAGCCAACATGGTGAAACCCCAGTCTCTACTAAAAATACAAGAATTACCCGAGCATAGTGGCAGGTGCCTGTAAGCCCAGCTACTCGGAAGGCTGAGGGATGAATCACTCGAACCCTGAAGGTGAAGGCTGCAGTGAACCAAGATCGCACCACTGTGCTCCAGTCTGGGTCTGACGGAATGAGACTGTATCTCAAAAAAAAGAAAGAAAACTGCCTGCCTAAAATTTAACTCTTTTGCCAAATACAGTAAATCTAAAAAGAATTATTTGATAATCTGGGAATGGGAAAAGCTAAAAAACCAAAAAAAAGTATCACATGATAATCTAGTTGTTACTTTATAAAAGAGCCCCTGTGATTCTCAAATGACACTCATTTTCACTATCTGCAGAAAAGAGCCAAGGCAGATTATCTGTTATTTTGCATAAATGCTTTAACATTACATGCCATTTCTTGGGCAAATTAGGAGCCAATTAGCTTGAATATCTTTCACTTTTTGCTTTCAAAGGAAAAATAAAGCCTAATTAAAGGACTGTATCATACTGCCACATGTACTTGTGTAATTGAGATTTTTCCCTTGAATTGTTAAAAAGATTGTAGCATTTGCTAAAATATCTAAGTGGCAGACATCTTTAGGAATTCCACCTAGCTTTACCACTCCTTACTCTGAAAACAGCCACCAAATCCCTAACCAACATGTATTTGCTACATGACTCTGTTTTCCTGGCAAAAGCTGATGCTGTCAAGGGGAAACTCATATTGTAGCAAGTCAAACAGAAAACTGAGATACAGTCAGGCAGTTTAGGCTGGTTGGTTAAACAGGGGAGATTAAAGCTAACACACAAAGCAGAGGAGAGACGGAAATCTCATTTCTAGTCATGCCTTGAGGCCTAGCTACATTCTGACCCGTGGGTTTCTTGGAACCCATTTATCTTTGCTAGAAATTCTTTTGCATTTTTCAAAGCTGCATCGAGTTAGTTTCTAGTATGTAAAACCCAAAGTCCTAGCTAACATAACCCACCTTCACCTTCTTCATCCTCTTCACCTTCTTCCTCTTCATCTTCCTCTTCCTCCTCAGGGATACTGTCTACTGTATGTCGATCATCCTCATCCTCATCCTCTTCTTCCTCTACATCCACATCATCTTCATCATCTTCTCCTTCTTCTTGTTGTTCCTCTTCTACTTCTCCTTCATCAGAATACTGCCCTTCCTGGGGAACAGAATTCCGATCAGGAGAAATGGGCTCAAAGTAATCTTCTCTATGAGGAGCATCCTCTTCCTTGTCACCAGACACTGAAAAATTGAGATTTAAGGAACAGATTTTTTTTATTATTATACTTTAAGTTCTAGAGTACATGTGCACAACGTGCAGGTTTGTTACATATGTATACATGTGCCATGCTGGTGTGCTGCACCCATTAACTTGTCATTTACATTAGGTATATCTCCTAATGCTATCCCTCCCCGCTCTCCCCACCCCACAACAGGCCCCAGTGTATGATGTTCCCCTTCCTGTGTCCAAGTGTTCTCACTGTTCAATTCCCACCTATGAGTGAGAACATACAGTGTTTGGTTTTTTGTTTTTGCAATAGTTTGCTGAGAATGATGGTTTCCAGCTTTATCCATGTCCCTACAAAGGACATGAACTCATCCTTTTTTATGGCTGCATAGTATTCCATGGTGTATATGAAGGCACAGATTATTTTAATGGTTTAAATGACACAAGGCAGCAAGACTGGATATGACAACTACTTAATGATATTTTGGATGATGTAGCTTACAAACATCCTTAAGAAAAAAAGAATTACCGTTTAAAAAATATTGAGTATACATTGTACAACTTCTACAATGAGCAATAATAAAGTATACTGTTAAGCCATTCCTTTTGTTTTTAGCTTTTAAGTAGCTATACAGATTTTTATCTTTTCCAATACATACTACTTATTTTTATTTTATTTTACTGAGACAGAGTCTTACTCTGTCGGCTAGGCTGGAGTGTAGTGGCATGACCTCGGCTCACTGCAACCTCTGCCTCCTGGGCTCAAGCAATTCTCCTGCCTCAGTCTCCCGAGTCGCTGGGATTACAGGTGTGTGCCACTACACCTGGTTAATTTTTGTATTTTTAATAGAGACGGGGTTTCACCATGTTGGCCAGGCTGGTCTTGAACTCCTGACCTCAAGTAATCCACCCACCTCGGCCTCCCAAAGTGCTGGGATTACAGGTGTGAGCCACCACGCCCGGCCTATTTTTATTTTATTTTACTTTTATTTTTAATAGAGACAGGGTCTCCCTATGTTACCCAGGCTGGTCTCACACTCCTGGGCCCAAGAGGTCCTCCTGCCTCAGCCTTCCAAAGTGCTAGGATTACAGGCATGAGCCACCACACCCAGCCCGCTACTACTGATTTTTAACTGGTACTCTTTTGTACATGTCACTACAGCAGAGTAGTGAGGTGGGAGCACTTCTTGAACTCGGGAAGTCAAGGCTGGAGTGAGCTGGGATGGCACCACTGCACTCTAGCCTGGGTCACAGAGCAAAAACCTGTCTCAAAAAAAAAAGAAAAGAAAAGAAAAGAAAAAGAAAAACACAAGGAAATACTGCACAGCATGGGGAGAGACTGCATCAAGATTTGATTACTAGCACCTAATTTCTTTTCTTTAATCAAAAAGCACTATTAGCCAGGCACAGTGGCTTATGCCTATAATCCTAACACCTTGTGAAGCTAAGGCAGATGGATCACTTTAGCTCAGGAGTTCCAGCCTGGGCAAAATAGTGAGACCCCATCTCTACAGATATTTTAAAAATTAGCAAGGCGTGGTGATGCACACCAGTAGTCCCAGCTACTTTGGAGGCTAAGGTGAGAGGATCACTTAAGCCCAGGTGGCCAAGACTGCAGTGAGTCACGAACACTGCAAGGCTGCAGTGAGCCACTGTACTCCAGCCTGGGCGACAGAGTGAGACCATCTCAAAACAAAAACAAAAATGTCCTATTAACTAGGGGGGAAAACCTTAGCACTGGTTTTATTTATACCTGGCAGAGGCACAGGATCATCTTCATCATCATCAGGTGGAGGGGGTCCTGGAGGAGTTCTTGGTCCCCTTGGCTGCGGTCTTGGAGGGCTTCCATTAAACTGATCTTCTTTCTCCCCATCAGCTAGTGTTTTACGGGAGACAGAAAAAGAATTTTCAAATTACAGATGGCCCCCAAACAACATGGCTTCGAACTGTGTTTCAAATCAGTTACATGTGATTTTTTTTAAAGCAAACAGAGATCTAAAATACGGTATTTGAGGATACAAAATCTGCATATATATAAAGAGCTGACTTTCTGTATATGCAGGTTTCTCAGGGCCAATTTCAGGACTTGAGTATGCACAGATTTGGGTATACACAGACAGTCCTAGAACAAATCAATCCCCAAGTAGAACAAAGATAATCATGTCAAAGTATAAGGAAATGAATGGGTGAAAAATTACCTTTCATCACTTGAGATTTTCATCTTCAGAATTAACCGATAATAAACTTTTTCTTCCTGGTGTCTTAGAAATTTTGCTATTTAATCTATATTAATAACATTAGAATTTCTGACTTCCCACATACTGAAAAAATACTTTTCATCATTTGAGACTTCTATCTTAAGAATTAACTGATGATAAACTCTTCCTTCCTGGCATCTTAACAGAAATTTTGCTAATTAATCTATACTGGTAACATTAGAATTTCTGACTTCTCACATACCAAAATATAATGTATACACTCTTAGGCTTGGGCATAATCCCAGAGAATGCAGATTTTATTTTCATGCAAAAAAAATATGGGAATGTTCAGCTTTATTTGTGATAGCCAAAAAATAGAGACTACCCAAATGTCCTTCAACAGGTGAGCAGTTAAATAAATTTCGGTACATCTATACTTTGTAATACCACTCAGCAATAAAAAAGAACAAACTATTCATATATAATAACTTGAACTTCAATGAAATTATGCTGAATGAAAAAAGTCAATCTCACAAAGATACTGCACGATTCCATTGATGTAACATGTGTAAAATAATATAACTACAGAGATGGTGAACAGACCAGTGGCTGCCAAAGGCTAGAGACGGGTGGGATGAATATGGCTATAATGGGGTAATAGGGAATCTTGGGGCAATGGTGTAGTGAAGTTCGGGGTTTTGTTTTTTTGTTTTGTTTTGTTTTGAGATGGAGTCTTGCTCTGTTGCCCAGGATGGAGTGCAATGGCACGATCTCTGCTCACTGCAGCCTCCACCACCAGGGTTCAAGTGATTCTCCTGCCTTAGCCTCCCAAGTAGCTGGGACTACAGGCATGCACCACCACGCCCAGCAAATTTTTGTATTTTTAGCAGAGATGGGGTTTCACCATGTTGGCCAGGCTGGTCTCAAACTCCTGACCTCAAGTGATCTGCCCTCCTCAGCCTCCCAAAGTGCTGGGACTACAAGCATGAGCCACGGCACCCAGCCCAGTTAAGTATTTTGATCATGGTGTTGGTTATGCAAGGCTGTACACATGACGTAAAAATGCAGAGTTACACACACACTAACAAGTGCATGTCTAACTAGTGAAATCTGAATAAGCTCCACAGATTGCCCCAACACCAGTTTTCTGGTTTTGATATTATACTTATAAAAGATGTTATCACTGGGGGAGGTTAAAAAGTGCACAGGACTTCCCTGTATATTTCTTTGCAACCTCCTGTCAATCTATAATTATCTCAAAGCAAAAAGTTAAGGGGCCAGGTGTGGTTGCTCACACCTATCAACCCAGCACTTTGAAGGGCTGCGTTGGGAGGATCACTCGAGGCTAGGAGTTTGAGACCAACTTGGGCAACATAGTGAGACCCGATCTCTACAAAAAAGATGAATTGGGGCGGAGGGTGGCACACGTCTATAGTCCTAGCTACTCCACAGGGTGGGGTGGAAGGACTGCTTGAGTCCAAGATTACGAGGTTATATTGAGCTATGATCAGGCCACTGCACCCCAGCCTGGAAGACAGAACAAAATCCTGTCTCTAAAAACAAAAAAAACTAAATTAAAAAAAAGTTTAAATAAAAAGTTAAAAACACATGTATATATGTACTTAAGTGTCAATTTTAAAACAAATCAGTAAATTGAACAATTTTTAGAGTAACCACTACGTATGTCAGACACTATGATAAGACTGAAAACACAAATATATGTAAAACATACTTTCTATCCACAAGGAGCTCACGGTTTGGTAAAAAAAAAAACAAGCACAGAAAAATGAAGGACTAAAAGAAAAAGAAAATGAAAGAGTAGCTGTGCTTAGCAGGTAAGATATATATAAGAAAAGTACAGTGTATGACCACCATCAGAAAAAAAAGAGCTCACACCACATTACTGTATCAGGATTCAGAGAAACAAAGGTCATTTATAGTCACAAAAATGTTAATTATAAAGCAAAATATTATTCCTTAGTGACTTTAATTACAATTTCAAAATGCATTCTTGAAACTCCTTTTATTTATTCATTTTGTGTGTGGGTTTTGGTTTTTGTTTTTGAGACAGGGTTTTGCTCTGTTGCCTAGGCTGGAGTACAGTGGCACAATCATGACTCATTGCAGCCTCAACTTCCCAGGCTCAAGGGATCCTCCCACCTCGGCCTCCAGAGTAGCTGGACCACAGGCACATGCCATCATGCCCAGCTAATTCTTTCTTTTGTTTTTTTTGATAGGGGCAGGTTCTCCCTATGTTGCCCAGGCTGGTCTCACACTCCTGTGTTCAAGCAATCCTCCCATCTCAGCCTCCCAAAGTGTGAAGATTACAAGCATAAGTCACCATGCCCAGCCTATGTATTTATTTCTACAGATGGGAGTCTCACTATGTTGCCCAGAATGGACTCGAACTCCTGGGCTCAATCAATCCTTTTGCCTCTTGAGTAGCTGGGACCACAGATGCATATACCACAGATGCATACCACTTTTGCCTCTTGAGTAGCTGGGACCACAGATGCATACCACTGCAGCTGGCTATGAATCTCACTATGTCAACTTCTTTTTTTTTTAACAGACATAGGGTCTCGCCATGTTGGCCAGGCTGGTCTTGAATTCCTGACCCCAGGCAATCCTCCCACTTCAGCCTCCCAAAGTGCTAGGATTACAGCCATGAGCCACTGCACCCAGCCTTGTGGTCAACTTCTTACAGTGATTAACAATGGAGTGAGAAGAGATTCTAAGAAACATGAGTCCAGCTGCCTACCTTCTGAAAGAAAGCCACTGAAGTTCTTATTTTTCTTGTTTCCAATTAATGAGCAAAAGGTTCTCAAAAGTGGAAGAAATCTACATTAGTTAAGATGTATATACCTAATCAAATTTTATATGCACTCTTGAAAAAAAATGTCATTTATATAAGTACTCCGGGAATACACAAACTCCCTGCCTATTTTTCAATTCATTTACAAATAATTTTAATAGTAAACCATGAATAGTCACTGGATTGCACTGTCATTAAGATATTTTAAATGGGAAAAAATTCCCTTGGATCAGTTTTAAAAGCTCTCTAGGAAAACAGAGGAAGAAAATAAAATGTCACCACTTCAACATAAAAAGAAACTCTTATAGACAAAAATGGGAGACTAACAGATAGCTATCTTGTCAAGTCTTAAGCAAGGTTTGAAAGGTGAAAGAAGTGTGCTTGCTCACTCCCTCCCACCAATCCCTCACCTTCCCTCCCTCTCTCTCCCTCCCCTTCTCTCTCTTGCCTTCTCTTCTTTCCTTCTCTTCCTCCTATCACCCCCTCTTCCTCCCTGTCTCCCCCTCTGCTTCTCCCTCTCACCTCCTCTCTCCCTCTCCCGGCTCTCCCCCCTCTTCTTCCTCTCTCCCTCTCGAAAAATAAAACAAAACAAGAACAAAAGGTAGAAAAGCACTCTTCGAATCATTTTTTTTTTTACACCACGGATGTAAGTTTCACTTGCAAAAGCAAATATAAAATTCTCACCATGTTTTGGATTCCTTTTCAAACTTGGTTGTGGCTGGGGAGGTGGTGGAGGTGGAGGTGGTGGTGGTGGAGAGTCTCTGTCATGGCTTATCACTCTATCCACTGATCCATATATTGCCAGTGTCAGACAGTTATACCAGCCTCTTAGCACCAGACCATCAGTATTCACCTGATTTTTAGGGAGGGGAAAAAAAATCTTTCCAAGTCATGTTTTAAAATGCTAGAAGTTAGCTGATATCAAATTAGATTGTGGTTCAACTAAAGTCTTTAAAAGTAATGCTGAAAATGCAAAGTCAACACAAAGTGAAATTCACCCAGGCACAGCTTTTAATGTGGCTCTCCAGAGTTACCATAACTACACCTGCACCTGTCCTAAGATTGTATCTCCCAGTCCTATGCTTTATGTCAACCTTGTTCAAAAGTATAATCAGACTCCAATCCAGGAGAAAAGAAAAAAGAATAAAATTAAGTAGGAGTTATTGCTAATTAATAAATTAAACCCCAGTAGGTACAGGGGTGGTAGAAGGGACCAAAAGCACAAATCACGCTCAGTCTCAAGAATGATAAAGTCCATAAAACTGCATAGCATTCTTCTCACAAGCCAAATTCATACATGCAGGTATATTTTATGTACCCACATTGTACGTTAAAAAGTAAGCAAACTGGCCAGGTGCAGTGGCTCACGCCTGTAATCTCAGCACTTTGGGAGGCTGAGGTGGGTGGATCAAAAGGTCAGGAGTTGAAGACCAGCCTGACCAAGATGGTGAAACCCCATCCCTACTAAAATTACAAAAATTAGCGGGGCGTGGTGGTGGGCACTTGTAATCCCAGATAATCAGGAGACTGAGGCAGAGAATTGCTTGAACCCAGAAGGTGGAGGCTGCTGTAAGCCAAGATCACACCACTGCACGCTCTAGCCTGGGCGACAGAGCAAGACTCGGTCTCAAAAAAAAAAAAGTAAGGGAACCCAGAGGCATTATACAAATGGTTTTTGCAAAGAAACTTTCTCCTAAAAACATTAAAGACTTTTGCCAATGCCATTAACCTTCAATATTTCCCTATAAGATAAAAATAACTTTATGATTTTTAGAGTTTACCTACATTAATAGCTAGATCTTCATAATTAAGAGAGCAGATATTGTCATTCCCTTTTAGGAAATAAGAAAACCAGAGCATGTGAAGAAGAGCCTGCAATAGAAACCAAAGACCCTGACTTCAGAGTTCTCTTTCCACCCCACCATGTTGGGTAAAGACGAAGTTATAAGTGTTACCAGGGCCCCTTCTGGAGGCACGATAAGGAAAAAAAGAAATTAATATTTCTTTGTTAGACTAAACAGGGAAATTGTGGACCAGAAGAAGGGTTCAAAGACCGGCCAAGGATTGACAGACTGAACAGAAATCCCACTGGAAGGAAGATAAACAGATAACAAAGACAATTTTCAGTCTAAACAGGATACAAATGATTTAATGCCCATCCCCCCGAAAACCAAACAGCAAGCTGAGTAGCACCATACCAGGTCATAATTATTTTTGCATTCCACATCTGCCACTAAATGCTTCCAGCATGGCAACTGGCATATCAAGAAAAAAGGCATACTTTTTATAGGAAAGGAGAAATATGAAATATGTACTTTTAAAAGAAACTTTAATTAAGGCACAGTAGTGTCTAATAACAATTTGCCTGCCTGTCATCTTCTGAACTTGCCTATCTAAATGAAAGATGGTAAAGCACAAATGCTGGCCTCTTCTTGACTCGAAAGAGGAAGAAAGAGCTTTATAGGTAGAAAACATTACGATGTCTTTACTGCATTATAAAATAGTGTCTAGATGCTAGAAGAATCAGATAAGAGATGACATTCTGCAACACTGATTTATATGGATCAAAAACTGACTTCCATAATTACCTTTGAGTTAGGTCTAAAGATGATGGAAGTATTCTCATCATATTCCAGGCTGTCAAGAGAGTAGAAATAAATATGTAAGCTCAAACACTGAACATCACAGTTCATGAAGATGTCTTTCTAGATTCAAATATTTTAATATAATCAAATGCTAGATTTTTGTTTTGATTCAATAAACCAAAGTTTGAGTTTAATGTTCTGTCCCCCAAAATGTAATATAGAAAAAAATAAATCAACCCCAGATTCTGAATTAATTGCTTTGGGGTTAGTATGGACATCAGTACATTTTTAAAAGCACACCAGGTAATTCTAATGTACAGCCAGAGTAAAGAACCACTTTGCATTACAGTCATACAAAAATGCAGACTACAACCAAAATTTAAGAAAAGCACCTGTTTTTATTAAGTAGGTACTGACATAAAAACACCCCCAAATACTAAAAATTACCTGCTTCAAATTATCTAAGGTTTCCCTTCACTTAAAAAGAGTTAAATTATTAACATAATTTAATAATAAATGAAAAGGATCAATAACAGAATGAGTGATATCTAAGAAACTGTTAATTCCTGATAGGAATAGACATTTTCTCATTTTTAAGCTGCCTTTAATTTTTTTTTATTTTATGAGTTCTAAGTAAACCCATTTGTTTGCAGACATCATAACAACAGGTTTAATAATACCCAACCTGAAAAAAACTACGTAGCATGTACTAAATAATCAAAAAAGAAGCTATCTACTAACAAAAGTTTCATTTTACAAAATGTGGCTACGGAATTATAAATTGCACAGTAGTGTGATGTGAAAGACACATATAAAATATTAGCTCTATATTAGAATCGAAAATATTTTCCAAATTAGAAGGTTACTATCATGTGTGAAAGTATCATGTATACAAGAAAGGCATGCATGAGTAACAAGTTAACAAACAATGTCTGTTTCACACATTTAAATTTTTACTTTATAAACTCAACATCTCCTTAGGAGTTTGACTTTTTTTTTTTTTTTTTTTTTGAGACGGAGTCTCGCTCTGTCGCCCAGGCTGGAGTGCAGTGGCCGGATCTCAGCTCACTGCAAGCTTCGCCTCCCGGGTTTACCGCCATTCTCCTGCCTCAGCCTCCGGAGTAGCTGGGACTACAGGCGCCCACCACCTTGCCCGGCTAGTTTTTTTGTATTTTTTTAGTAGAGATGGGGTTTCACCATGTTAGCCAGGATGGTCTCGATCTCCTGACCTTGTGATCTGCCCGTCTCGGCCTCCCAAAGTGCTGGGATTACAGGCTTGAGCCACCGCGCCCGGCCAGGAGTTTGACATTTCTTCAGTACAGCCTTGACACAATTAAACCCTGTGTTCTTGGGTCTACCAGCAGATATATCCTTTTCTTCTATCTAAAGAATCAATCAAAAGGTGTTGCTTACTAACTCATGAGTTTCCGGTGAAATTACCTAGCAGGTACATACCTTCCCAACCTATCGAAAACAGGGGCACTTGGTTTGCTTACGTTGTTGAAGAATAAGTCTAATTGAAATGTATGCGGAGATGTCTCTCTGTGAATGAAACAAAGTTGAAACATCAGCCTTTGTAACAAACACTTCCTAAATTAAAACAAATAACACAGTAAGTACAAAGTTAAGAGCAATTCTAGAATTAGAATATGATATTCCTAAGATTTAAATAACAAAAACATAGTTAACTATGATATTGTATGTAATTTTATTTACATCCAATCTCAAGTAGCCAATGGCTCCTTTTAAGTATTATTGAATATCAAATTTTAATCAAGTACATTTTGCATGATATCACTATTCCTTTGTTTTTGAGACGGAGTTACAGTGTTTCGCTCGTTACCCAAGCTGCAGTGCAATGGCAGGCATGATTTCACGATCTCGGCTCACAGCAACCTCTGCTCTTGGGTTCAAATGATTCTCCTGCCTCAGCTTCCTGAGCAGCTGGGATTACAGGCACGCACCACCATGCCCAGCTGATTTTTTTCTACTTTTAGTAGAGATGGGATTTCGCCATGTTAGCCAGGCTAGTCTCCAACTCCTGACCTCAGGTGACTCACCCGCCTCGGCCTCCCAAAGTGCTGGGATTATAGGCGTGAGCCACTGTGTCTGGCCTCCCCTTCCTTTTAGAGACAGTCTTGCTTTCTTGCCACGCTGAAGTGCAGTGGTGTGACTATAGCTCACTGTAACCTCGAGCTCCCAGACTCAAACAATCCTCCTGCTTCAGCCTCCCAAGTAGCTGGGACTACAGGTATATGCCACTACACTGGGCTAATTTTTTTTTTTTTAAGTAGAGACAAGGTATTACTATGTTGCCCAGGCTGGTCTCGAATCAAGCTCCTAAGCTCAAGTGATCCTCCCACGTCAGCCTCCCAAAGTGCTGGGATTCAGGCATAAGCTGCTGCACCATGCCTCTGACCTTTCATTATCAAAAGAATCAGGGATTAGCTAACTTCAAGTTGTATAATTACAATTTCAACTGAATCCACATTAATACAAAACTATAATAGTAATGTTAGCATCAGAGCCCTAAGTTGTGACTTAAAGCCAATTGATATTTGTACAGCAGCAATTTACAAAAATATTTTGGGGTTTCTAAAAATAGATTATTTGGTTAATATCAGAGCCTATTTAATTTGCACTAGACTAAAATCTTGCTACCCTTTATGTAAAAGATATTATACCATAGCACCCTTGGTTGAAATTCCTCAAATTCAACTAAAATCTTGACTTTGAACACCATATGCTTTATTCTTGTTCACTTATATAAAAATCCAAATGCTAATAACTATAATGTCTAGAGTACTGTCAAAGAGTTTCCTGTATGCACTTCTGGTAGAAGCACAAACAGGCATAATCGTTCTGAAAAGCAATGTGGCAATAAAATTCAGTAGACTAAGAAAATGTTCAAATCAAGTTACTGTTTGAACGTATCTCACAAATTTCACGTGCTGGAAATTTAATCCCCAATGCAACAGTGTTGGGAGGCAAGCTAAATAAGAGGCGACTAGGTCATGAGGACTCTGCCCTCATGAATGAATGAATGCTGTTATCTGGGGAGTGGATTAGTTACTGTGACAGTATGCTTGTTAACAAAGCAAGTTCTGCTCCCTTTTGCTCTCTTGGGCTCTCTGGCTCTTGCCTTCCACCATGAGATGAAGCTGCAAGAACGTTCTTGCCAGATTGCTGGCACCTTGATACTGTCCTTCCCAGTCTCCAGAACTTTGAGATAAAAACTTCTTTATAAATTATCCAGTCTGTGGTAGTCTGTTAAAGTAACACAAAATGGACAAAGACACACCACTTGATGTACTTTTTTCTAGAAAGTGTTTCTACAGAAAACCTTGATATTTGAACAGATTTTTTTCAAGAGGATATTCATCATACTATATTACTTGTAATTTGAAAACTACAAACCACCTAATGGTCCCCACATAGGAGACTAATCAAATATATTTATAGTATAGTCATTCATTAGACTATGTAGCTATTAGAAATCATAACATCAAATAATATTTAATGATGTAAAAGTACTCCTGATATATTATAAATGAAATAAAGGAATACATAAAACACTAAAAAGTAACAGCAAAATAACAACATACATTTGCCTTACCCAAATTCAATCACATGCGCCCAACAACTCTAGTCTCTTCCTCTCACCCTTCTTTTTTTCTTTTCTTTTTTTTTTTTTTAAGATGGATTCTTGCTCTTGTCACCTAGGCTGGAGTGCAGTGGTGCGATCTTGGCTCACCACAACCTCTGCCTCTCAGGTTCAAGCGATCCTCCTACCTCAGCAACCCAAGTAGCTGAGACTACAGACACGTGCCATCAGGCCCGGCTGATTTTTGTATTTTTAATAGAGATGGGGTTTTATCATGTTGCCCAGGTTGGTCTCGAACTCCTGACCTCAGCTGATCCACCCACCTCACCCTCCCAAAGTGCTGGGATTACAGGCATGAGCCACTGCACCTGACCCCTCTTGGCCCTTCTTTAAACTAGACCCTGGACTTCAGTATCTCCAGAAAAGGAAAAAGAGCTAAAATAACAACTCTTTCTTTACTTTTGAGACCCCAAAGGCTCAGGTCCTGGTCACTGAAAAACGATTTAAAGAATCAAAGGAAATCTGACCGCATTAGACAGTCATCTTACAACTCGGCGACTCTAAAAAACCTAACCTCACGTAAGGTATCATATTTACAAAAAGTAATAATAAAATAGATATACAAGCATACATATATATATATATATGTATGAACACACACACACATACAAACACACATTAAAAATATATATCAAATGTTAAGATGCTCTTGGAATAGAGGAATTAAAATTATTATTATTATTATTTTTTTTTTTTTGAAACACAGTCTTGCTTTGTCACCCAAGCTGGAGGGCAATGGCACAATCACAGCTCACTGCAACTTTGAACTCCTGGGTTCAAGCAATCCTCCCACCTCAGCCTCCCAAGTAGTAAGGACTACAGGCATGAGCCACCATGCCCAACTAATTTTCAAATTTTTTGTAGAGATGGGGTCTCCAAACTCTTGGTCTCAAGTGATCCTCCTGCCTCGGCCTCCCAAAGTGCTGGGATTAGAGGCCTGAGCCACCCACCCTACCAGAATAAAGGGATTAAAGGGATTTTATCTAAGCATTTCTAAATTTTATAATGAGAAAAAACACTATTATAAAGTATGCCCACAAATATTACTTGATCTCTAACACTGCTTTCAACTTTCAGATTCTGGTCTTCCTGGCTCTTTTTTCTTTCTTTTTTTTAAGATGGAGCCTTGCTCTGTTGCCCAGACTGGAGTGCAGTGTTGCGATCTCAGATCACTGCAACCTCCACCCCCCAGGTTCTGGCGATTCTCCTGTCTCAGCCACCTGAGTAGCTGGGATTACAGGTGCGCACCACCACAGCTGGCTAATTTTTGTATTTTTAATAGAGACGTGGTTTCACCATGTTGACTAGGCTGGTCTCAAACTAGTGACCTCAAATGATCTACCTGCCTCAGCCTCCCATAGTGCTAGGATTACAGGCATAAGCCACCATGCCCGGGCCTCACTCCTACATTTGTTTTACTGCATTAATACTTTATTTTACTGTTCCATAGCATACTATTCATGTATAAATTTGTTTCTGATACTTTATGTTTAGAGTTATTACAACATGAAAAGCCACACATCTCCAGCTAAGAATAAGGAAGAGGATTAGGATAATGGAAAATGAAACAAATAATCCTACCAATGGCAGCTAATTGCTGAAATCCAACTTGTCTGTTATGGTAGCCAGCCTCTAAGATGGCCCCAATGACACTTGCTTCCTGGTATTCACACCCTATGTGGTAGGGTGTATACCCTATGTAGGCCCCTCCCACACTGTAGCAGCAGAATATGTAACCTACAGAACATGGTAAAGATGATAATACGTCACCTTCTGATATTAAGTTATAAAACACACTGCCTGTGGCTTCTTTCTTAGGCATGCTCTCTCACTCTTAGATCACTCACTCTGGAAGAAGCCGCGTCATGACATGAACAAGTCCATGGAGAGGATCTCCTGGCAAAGAAGTGAAGCCTCCTGCCAGCAGCCCCGTGAGTGAGCTACCAAGCAAATTCTTCAGCCCCAGTCTATATCTTGACTACAACTTCACAAAAGAACCTGAGCCAGCTAAGCAACTCCCAGAATCTTGACCCTTAGAAACAATGTGAGATAATAAATGTGAAGTTTTAAGCTGCTAAATTTGCTATACTTTGTTATGGAGCAATAAATGACAAACTTTCTTTGGCCAAAAGCAGTACAATTAGAGAAGACTGTTGGATATACTACCATTACCCAATCTTTCTCATTCTACACAAAGCTCCCTTTATAGGAAAATCAGGAAAAAACATATAGGAAAACATGAGTCAATTTTCTTAAACATGGAAAAAAATATATGAAGTCAATTATAATGCTCCTCCACTATAAACATTAAAGATTTTTCTTGTTGTGTATCTTTTAATTTTTGAATGGCGCCTATGAAGACTTTATACCTATTTCTACAAACAATGAACTATTTTCCACAATTATGAAGAAACAAGCCCTTAACTTTGAATCTGTCCCATAACACGCATCACAAAGTAGCTAGTTTAACTTTTTTTTTTTTTTTGAGACAGTTTCATCTTGTTGCCCAGGCTGGAGTGTAATGACACAATCTGAGTTCACCACAACCTACGCCTCCCAGCCTCCCACGTTCAAGCAATTCTCCTGCCTCAGCCTCCCGAGTAGCTGGAATTACAGGCATGCACCACCATGCCTGGCTAATTTTGTATTTTTAGTAGAAACAGGGTTTCTCCATGTTAGCCAGGCTGGTTTCGAATTCCCGACCTCAGGTGATCCTCCCGCCTCGGCCTCCCAAAATGCTGGGATTACCAGTCCCAAAGTGCTAGGTCAGACCAGTCTGACCAATATTGTGAAACCCCGTCTCTACTAAAAATACAAAAAATTAGCCAGGTATGGTAGCGGGGTAATCCCAGCTACTCAGGAGGCTGAGGCAGGAGACTCGCTTGAACCTGGGAGGCAGAGGGTGCAGTCAGCCAAGATCACGCCATTGCATTGCAGACTGGACAACAAGAGCAAAACTCCATCTCAAAAAAAAAAAAAAAAAGGTAACAATAACGATAATAATAGTAAAATGCACTTGTAAATATTTCAACTAATTCCCACTTATTTTCAAGAGAAAAATCAGGTTAAAAATACTTCATCTACCTGGTTATACCATCCCAGAATATTTTAGAAAATGTAAACCTAACACCATCAGTTAAAAAAAAAATGAATAAAGAAAAATCTTACCTAGTACACAGGTCAAATAATTACTGTTTTCAGGTTTAAGATGATATATGCATTATACAGAAAATATAGACCTAATTACAATGCAGCATAACCATAACTGAAGTTTCAGGATTTTATTACTTGTAAAATATTCCCTTACATTTTTGCATTTAAGAATATGTTTCTAAGACAATCTTTTACCAAAAAATATTTTTAAAAAGAGAGTTGACTTACCCATATGCTCTATTGTCTGGCAGACTGCTATGGGCTCTTACTCCTGGGGGTATGACTCGGACTTCATTGATATAAACCACACATGGAAAACGAACCACATCTATATGAGAACTTTGCTGTAACAAAAAAAAGGCCGGAGGGGGAAGGGTGCGGAACATTCTGTAAAACAGTTTCTCTATTCAAATTTTATTCATTCACAATGTCACATATAACTTTAACATTCCATATCATTAAGTATCACTAAATATATTATATTATTTACAGTGTTGTATAAATAGCTGATAAGATGTACCTACTTAAGTTTCTCGATTTGCATAACATTTTCTGCCATGCATTTACCTCTCTGCTGATGTTTTGCTTAGACTAATACAGACCCAGAGTCCCTTATCTGAAATCTCTGGAGCCAAATGCCTTCTAGAATCCTGACTTTTAGATTTCTAGAAAGATAATATAATCCAAATACTGCATATTACTTTAGGCCCCCCAGTGGCTTCTGCAGCAGCACCCTGTAATCAAAACACCAATATTTCTGCAGCCACACGTATCAACATTCACACTAAATAAAGATTAAAACAAGCACCATATCAGTTCAGATTAGACTGCATGGCCACATGAATTCAGGGCAGGGACTTTTTGGTTTTGGTGGAGGTTTTTTTTGCCATTTTTGAATTTCTGAATTATAGATAAGAAACTGTAAATCTGTACATAGATCAGCTTACTTTGTTAAACTTATATACCAACTAATATCAAGGGATCAGGGAAAGCATTTAGGTACAGAACAGTTGAAATAAACCCCTCTTAAAATTAAAAAAAAAAAATCACAAACTAAGACTTTATTATAAAAAAAAAAAAAAATAGAAGCAGAGGTGCATGCCTGTAGCCCTAACTACTCAGGAGGCTGAGGTAGGAGGATCACCTGAGCCCAGGAGTTTGAGGCTACAGTTGAGTTATGATATGATTGCCTCACTGCACTCCAGCCTGGGTGACAAAGTAAGACTCCATCTCTGGGGAAAAAAGAAAAACAAACAAAAAAAGAAACAGCATAAATTATATCTAGTATATACTTACCTCTATCATTTGACACAGGATTAGACAAATATAATTCTTATTTTCAATAATTGAAAAGAGAGTTTTCGCATTGTTTTTGGACAATTTTATGTCAACTTTTCCTAGTACTTCAGTCAACTGTCATTACCTAGTGGTCAAAGTTCATCATGAGAAGAATGGCTCACATTATTTGCATCTAGAAAGACTGAGTCTCTCTATAAAAAATATATGCTTAACAACAATGAATTTAAGGATTTACAAATAGCCATTCAAAATCTATTTTGTTTGTATGTAAAAGAGTTTCTATATTCGTTGCTACCAGTTCTATTAAATATTTATTTCTAAATATTTATTAAATGTCGACTATGTTCCAAAGTATGCTAGTTCTGAGGCTACAAAGACAAGACACAATCTCTGCCATTATGGAACAGACAATCCATTGTGGTAGACAAGTAAATTGCCATGATACAGACTCACAAAGGATGCTATGAAAATTCAGAGGGGTATTTAGGTCCCCAGTCCAGGTTGTAGGCAAACAAAGAGAAGGCATGCACAAAAGGAATGCAAATAAGAACTTGGAAGGTTCACAAAAGTGCAGCCCAGGAGCCATGGCTCACACCTTTAATCCCAACACTTTGGGAAGTTGAGGCAGGAGGATCACTTGAGGACAGGGTTCGAGAAGATTAGTCTGGGCAATATAGGAAGATGCTGTGTCTATAAAAAATTTAAAAATCAGCTGGGCATGGTAGCACATGCCTGTAGTCCCAGCTACTCAGGAGACTGAGGTGGGAGGATCACTTATGCCCAGGAGGTCGAGGCTGTAGTGAGTCGTGATAGCATCACTGCACCCCATCCTAAGCAACAAAGCGAGATTCTGTCAAAAAAAAAAAAAAAGGAAAGAAAGAAATTGCAAACATAGTTCATCATAGCTAGAGGGCAGAATAGCAAAATAGGGGAGGAAAGCAGAGAAGAATAGCTAAGGACAACCAACAGAATTACAAAAACAAGATTTTCATCCACAGTCAGAAGACAATTCCAAATCTGTATCTCCAACTAGGACCTCTCTCCTGAGCCCCAGGCTACTATATCCAACTGCCCACTTGGCCTTTCCATTTCAATGTCCCTTGTGCACTAAACTCAACAAATCCAAACTGAATTTCTCCTACATCAGTGATGACATCACCATCCACATATTGCCCAAGACATTATCATCCTGGACTTCTCATCCTCTCTCATCTATATCATCTATCTATTCAAACACCAAATCCTATTGATTAAAGCTCTCCTCCATTCTGGCTGTCACTCCTTTAGTTCCATATACTACATCACTCCAATATGAATTACAGCAATAGGAACCTAACTGATTTTGTGCTTCTTTTTTAAGTTTTGTTTCTTAAATTTTTATTTCAATAGTTTTTAGGATACGGGTGGTTGTTTACATGGATAAGTTCTTTAGTGGTGATTTCTGAGATTTTAGTGTACCCGTCTCCCAAGCAGTGTGCACTGTACCCAATATGTAGTCTTTATCCCTCACCCCCATCCCAGCCTTCCCCCTCCGAGTCCCCAAAGTCCAGTATATCATTCTTATGACTTTGCATCCTGTGCTTCTTTCTTGCCTCCCATCAACCCATTCTCCTATTGAAGTATGGTCTTTGTAAACTATACATGTACCACTCCCCGATCCTTATTGCCGCCAAGCAAAATTCCTAGGTCTTAAAACAAGACTGGCTTCTTTATCACTCCAAACTTACATCCCTAGCCTACCATGCTTTTTATTATTTTCATGCCCTCACTCATGATGTTCTCTCTGCTCAAAATCCATCACATCCCTCTGCCCCAACTCCTCGTACAAGTAAACTTTCTCTTGAAAGCTGAGCCAGATCAAATCTAGATAGGTGCCTCTCCTCCTAGTGCCTAAAGTCCTTTACTAGCTGAATCGTAATTGCCTCTTATCTCTCCCATTAGACTATGTGTTTAAAGAAGACAGATCTATGTCTTAGTTTACTGCATATTCATAGTGCCTAGTATATTCATTTAATAAATGAATTTTTAATAGGCACTTGATTAATGGTTATTGAATTGTGTTTTCAGAGAAATAAAAACAAAGCCTAGGAAAACAGGTTGACAATGGGAAATCATGGAAGGTTCATGATCAGGAAAGTAACAGGAATATGAAGACTGGCCAGATTCCACAACTCCAAGCCACAATTATCTTTGGAAGGAGTCATTTACCTGTATGTTTAAAGGTCACAGCATAACTGTTTCCCTTCCTCATTCTTCTATCCCTGCAATTATCTTCTCTTTCTACCCTCTCCTTTAGCTATCACATCTACTGCTACCACTTCCTTTTTCAGTTCTGCAGATGGTATCCTACAGTAATTTTTAAATGACCTCTAAAATACAGGACTTTCTAGTATCGACCTACTCTCCTAGGACTCTATTTTAACCCAGCACTTCCATACTTGAAAGTAATATTTAAAACATAACTAAAAATGTATAAAACAATTTAGCTTCAAGAATATTACACACCACTGTAAAGTCAGAAACCTAAATATATGAGAATATATATACATACATATATTCTCATTCTCATTATCAAATGTTTAAGAATATATATAAATAGTAGCATTAACATCCTAGCACTTTGGGAGGCCAAGACAGGAGGATCACCTGAGGCCAAGAGTACAAGACCAGCCTGGCAACACAGTAATACCCCATCTCTACAAAAAAAAAAAAAAAACTTTAAAAACCAGACGGGCATGGTGGTGTACACCTATAGTCCTAGCTACTCAGGAGGCTGAGGCAGGAGGATCACTTAAGCCCAGCAAGAAGCTGTAATAAGCCATAAGCACACCACTGCACTCCAACCTGGGCAACACAGTAAGACCCTGTTTCAAAAAATATATATAGCATTACCACTTAAAGAATATTACACAGCCAATAAAAAAGAATATTATATAGAATATCTAAGGAGAGAAACAAGATGGTTAGGGGACAGTGATGAGAGAGACTTACTTTTTACCATATACCCTTTTGTACCTTTTGTATTTGTACCTCATACATGTATTACCTAGTCAAAAAAAAAAAAAAAGAGAAAATTTTTAAAAATAAGCTTACTTTAAAAATATTATATAAGTATACTACTTCTTGATTCACAAAGATGTACAACACATTGTTAGGTGAAAAAAGAAACCACAAAACAGTATTACAGTATTGTAATATTAACGTGGGCAATGGGCGTATACATTTAAGTATAATAATCACTAGAGGATTTGGAAAAACGTTAATATAAAGACAGTTGTTAATTACAGCTACAAAATACAAAGAAAAAGCTGATTACAATAGGAAGACATACAGAAAGGAAATTAATTCACTTATCAACAGGAATATACAAATACAATAGCTTTCCACTCATATACTTGTTTATCAAATAATCTTGCTTAAACCTGATTTTAACTTAAACAATTTTTTCTAATATGGTATATGTTAACATTAGAGAGATATTTTGCTTTTTTATTTTATTTTACTTCATTTTTGAGACAGAGTCTCGCCCTGTCGCCCAGGCTGGAGTGCAGTGGCGCAATCTAGGCTCACTGCAAGCCCCGCCTCCCAGGTTCACGCCATTCTCCTGCCTCAGCCTCCCGGGGAGCAGGGACTACAGGGGTGTGCCACCACATCCAGCCAATTGTTTTGTACTTTTAGTAGAGATAGGAATTCACCAGGTTAGCCAGGATGGTCTCGATCTCCTGACCGTGTAATCCACCCACCTCGGCCTCCCAAAGTGCTGGGATTACAGGCATGAGCCACCGTGTTTGCTATGTTGCCCAGGCTGTCCTCCAACTCCTGGGCTCAAGCGATCCTCCCACTTCAGCCTCCCAGGCTGGGGCTACAGGCACACATGCCACCACACCTGGCTTATCTTGCATTCTTGATTTGTAATGTTAAGTGTTTTTTCATTCACAGGAACACTATTCCCTCACAATGAAATTGTCTTTTAATAAGTTTAACTGCTTATCTTCTGAACTCAGTGGATTGGCCTTATAAATGTGTATCAATTCTTTACCTGGGGAAGAGGAAATTATTGGTAAAATAAGTACAATACCAAAAAAAGAGCTGTTAATGGTAGCTGGCAATAAGGACTCCCTGTGTGAAACTAATAAATGTCTCTTCTCTACCATACTACAAATTCCTTTGAAATCAAGGGCAATGGGTTTTGTTCTGACTTGTATTGCCCCTCCTAAAGCCATACCCTCACCGCCAAAAGTGTTTTTCGTAAATAATTGTTAAACAGATTCTCAGCTTGCTATGGGGCAAAGTAATCTGGCTAATTATTCCGTTCCCATCAAACTCACTTCCACACTCTTACCATCATTAGTCCCACTAGTTCTCCTGTCTCTAAAACTAGAATTCTACCATTTTTAACTACCCTATCTCCTTCACACAATCAGTTGCCATCCTGTCAATTCTATACTCGAAATCTGTATATATACAAAAGATGTATAAATCCTCTCCTATGTAGTTCCACTGGGACATAGCATAGCACTGATTTAGAGCCAGAAAAACGTGTGATGGTGGATCTTAATCTAGCTATGCTATTTTAGGAAAGTCACCTAATCTCTCAGGCTCAGTTTCCTTATCTACAAAATATAGATGACTACCTTTGAAAACTCAGCGTGGGCCCTGCAGTGGCTTATGCCTGTAATCTTTGCACTTTGGGAGGCTGAGGTGGGAGAATTGCTTGAGCTCAGGAATTCAAGACTAGCCTAGGCAACATGGCAAAACACCACCTCCACAAAAAAATAAAAAAATCAGCCAGGCGTGTTGGTGCACAACTGTAGTCCCAGCTACTCGGGAGGCAGAGATGGAAGGATCGATTGAGCCCCGGTGGCAGAAATTGCAGTGAGCCGTGATCGCACCACTGCACTCCAGTTTGGGTGACAGAGCAAGACCTAGTCTCAAAAAAAAAAGAAAAGAAAAGAAAAACTGATGGAAGGACCAGAGATGATTTACTTATCAAAGCCCACTGTGTCTGGCACAAATTAAGCATTCAATAAATGTTAAACAATGATTGCTGCCCATTGGCTAACTCAGGTTTTCATAACATCTCACTTTTTCTCCCTGATTTTGTCACCTTACGTCTATTTTCTCTGAACCATTTTAAGTATTATTGATCAAGTAATCTACCTAATGTATCTTACTAATTGTATGATTTGCCTGCTCAAAAACTACCCATTTCCTACAAAATAAAGTCCATAATTTTTATTTTATTTTTATTTATTTATTTATTTTAAGAGACAGAGTCTTGCTCTGTCGCGCAGGCTGGAGTGCAGTGGCGCGATCTTGGCTCACAGCAACCTCCACCTCCCAGGTTCTAGCAATTCTCCTGCCTCAGCCTCCTGAGTAGCTGGGACTACAGACGCACACCGCCACGCCCGGCTAATTTTTTGTATTTTAGTAGAGACGGGGTATCACCGTGTTACCCAGGCTGGTCTCGAACTCCTGACGTCAGGCAATCCACCCACCTCAGCCTCTCAAAGTGCTAGGATTACAGGCTTGAGCCACCGCGCCTGGCCTAAAGTCCATAATTTTTTGTTGAGCATTCAAGGAGCTCCATGATCTGTCTCTGAACTGCCTTGGGTGCCACTTCACACTGCTACTTCAAGCATATCCTGACAGATGACTGACTACTCCAGTAGAATGCCCTCCTTTCCTAACTACAACCGTGAACTATTGCCCCTTTCACCAAAGACCAAGTTCATAAGCCAAACACCTTGATGAAGTCTTTCCTGATACTCTCAAATGAAAAGTTATCTCTGCCTCTTCTGAAATCATGTATCCTTTATACCCACAAAGACAGCTAGTTCTAATATGTCAGATACCGATGGGCATTTTGTAAACAAAGATGATAAACCCCAATGAATTCACACTGTGCTGCTTTATGCGATCATCACATTCTAACTCAAATCACAAATTTGTGGATCTAATCTCCAACACTGGGTTATAACTTCTTGAAAACAAACATTTCAATATTTCACATCACCCACAAACCCCTACTTCCTCCTTCAAGACTTGATTCAAATGTGATCTCTACTAAGCCTTTCCCAATCACCCCAGAAGAAGGCATTTACCATCTGCCCTATGCGCTCAAGGTACTCAATGTTTACCTAAGAATGAATAAAAGAACAGATTAAATATACGATAAACTAATGAAGGTCAATTTTCCTAAACTAGAATAGTACTAAACTAATTCATCATATGCCTCTTTCTCTTTTTTTCTCTTTCTCTCTTTCTTTCGAGACAGGGTCTCACTCTGTTGCTCAGGCTGGAGCACAGTGGTGTAGTGATCTTAGCTCATGGCAGCCTCGACCTCCCAGGCTCAAGTGATTCTTCCACTTCAGCCTTCCGAGTGGTTGGGGCAACAGCAGCATCAAGCCACCACAGCTAGTTAATTTTCTTTTGTAGAGACAGGGGTTCCACTATGTTGCCCAGGGTGGTCTCAAACTCCTGGACTCAATCCTTCTGCTTCCGCCTCCCAAAACGCTTGAGATTACAGGCATGAGCCGCTGCGCCAGGCTCTTTCAATTTTAACTGTTCTCTATTTCTATACACACAAGTTTGATCTGATCCAACTACTGTCTCCATTGAGGGTTTTCTAAATCTTGGCTGGAATGTCAGAGAGATATAGTCATTGAACAAACAGTGCTAACTGATCCACATGAAATGTGAGACCATAAATTAACTGCCAGTAAGAAATGCTAACTCGAAGTCCTCCAAATTTTGACTTTTACAAACCTATAAACCATTCATTAAATTAGATCACAGCTATCAACTTTCTATTTTGCCAGGTAAAGCATTATGATACAACCACTACCCACTATCATTACTATCTTACAAAAGAAAGAACATTTTAAATATTTTCCATTCAAATATTTATTGAACACCTACGTTTTGCTAACAGAGGCACTGGAGATACAACTGAGAAGAAGAGAAATTATATGTATCCTCAAAAAGGTTGAGGATACATATAATATCAAGAACACACGTGATACAAATAAAAGGAAAAAAAAATCCAAAGAAAGAACAGTTCTCTAAATTGATTACGCTTACATTAAGACAGAGAAATGTGAAGTCCGCTTTTTTTTTTTTTTTTTTTTTTTTTTTGTAACACTTTCTCCGTAGACTTCACTCGAGTTCATTTTTGGTCTGCTTTCAGGAATCTTTAGTTAACCAGCTATGTTTAATTTACCTATTGCTGGGTCAACTGTACATTCAGGAGCGTTCAAATAATTTTGTACAGAAATATTACTCCACAACATTCCACCCCCGCCCTCAAAAGACATGTCTGCTGATGAGTTTAACTATACTTCTCTCAACGCTCCCCTCTTCGCAAGTATTCTCCGTGAATGCATCTCATTCCTAATGTGTGAAATCTCTCCGAGAGACAAGTATTAAAGTTTCAGGCCAAATTAGAGAGCACCGTAATCCTAAACCGAGTAAGTGTCACAACTGGGGAACATAACTCCCGACAGAAAAGGGGCCAAAGAGAAAGGATTTAGAAACATTGTGATTCGGAAACCACGAAGCCGACGTAAGCTGCTCAGACTCCGGCACTACTGTCAAACACTACTGTCAAACCAAGACCCCTCCCAAACGCCATCTGAGGGAAACCTGAGAACCCTGATCCTTCTCACGGCCCAAACCTGATAGGAAAAATAAAAAATAAAGCCATGCAAGCAGAAAAGCCAACTCGACCAAAGACACGGAAGGCCCAAGTTAAAGCAAGGAAATGAAGAGGCTGCTGCAGCCCTCCCTCAGACGCGATGCTCACACCGCTCGGGGGAGGGTGTCTGTGTGTAAGCGAGAAATTAAAGAAGTAATCTGCAGAGGGAAAAGTCGAGGACGCCTAACGGTTTTTTTGTAAAGGTCCCAAGTCGAGAAGCAGCGTCAGAATCAAGTCGCCAAGCCTTACCTCTGCGCTCGGGTGTTTAAAAGTATCTAAAAATAGCAGCTCCATCGCCGAGTCCACCGCCATGTTTGCCGCGGGCGGGGAACAGGGGGGAGGACTTCCGGGGCAGCGCTCCAGCCTCGGCGACAGCGGCTCAGGAGAGGGAGAAACAGCGGCACTTCCGGTGACCAGCGCACTAGCGGCGTAAACCTCGGCCTATCCCAACGTATCTTGTTGCCCGAAGTTGCCGGCCCCGCCTTTTCCAGCGCGGCGGAGGGCGCCCCCAGACGCAGAGGGGGGCAGAGGAAGGCGAGATGGGGACTACGGGGTCTCCAGTGGTTCAAACGCTGTCGTTCCGCCGCGTTACAGAGCCACAGCTGTCCCCGGGTGGCGAAGTGCGGAGACCGGGTTTTGGAGAGGGTGGAGGAAGGGGAGGGAAAGCTGCCAACTTTGGATACCAACCGCGTACACCCACCGAAGGGGATGTCCCACTTTTTCCAGCCCTGGGAGCAAAAAGATAACAGTGAGCGAGGTTGAAAAGTAAGACATTGATTTAAATAGAAGAAAAACTGTTGTCTGAACAAAGGAAGAGATTCTTTGTTTTTTTATCTGTAAAATGTGAAAAATCGTACCTAACCCACAGGCTGATTGTGAGGAGTAACTGAAATAAAATTCGAGGAATTGTATAACCTGAAGTACCAGTAACAATAAAACAGGAGGCAGAATGAAAAGTAAGCCTCTCGCGTCGGGTGTTGAGCTTTTGAGCAACGAGATAAACACAGCGGGTTTGGTAGTCTAAATGGCACAAACCCTTAGCAGAGCAACTAGGAAGTAGCTTGTAAAATTACACGTGCCTACCCCTCTTCTAGGAAAATTCTCGCCCACGTATCTACAAATACAAGAATATTCACAGCAAACTTTGTCAGTTGCAAAAGAACAGGAAACATAAGTGCCATTGACAGAAGCAATAACTCAACAGTGGCGTATTTATATAATAGTATATAGCAGGTACGAAGAATGAACTAGTACTATATTTACTAGCATGAAAAATCCCAAAAAACAGAGTTGCCGGGCGCGTTGGCTCACGCCTCTAATCCCAGCACTTAGGGAGGATGAGACGGGAGGATCGCTTGAGCCCAGGAGTTGGAGAACTACCTGGGCAATATAGCGAGACCCCGTTCTTCACAAAAAGGAAAAACAAAAAAAACAAAAACTTAAACAAAACAAGTTTAACACACCTCATCGCAAGCCGGGTGCGGTGGCGTGTTCCTGTGGTCCCAACTTCTCGGGGAAGCTGAGACAGGAGAACCTCTTAAGCCCAGGAGTTGGCGGCCAGTGGGGACACCCATCTCTTAGAAAAGGAAATAAAAACTATATAATGTAAAATAACATTTATATAATTAACTTGGAAAAGAATATAAATGTTTAGGAGTGTACATATGTCATAAGATTTTAAAGTCATGCATTGGAATGACTGAAATTTCAAGATAGTGGTGAACTGGAGGGAGATGTAATGGAGAAGAACAGAAAGGCTTCACATGCCTTGGTAATGTTTTATTATTTAGGTTAGTGTTAATTTCACAAGCATGCCTTACGTTATTGTTTGTACCTTCTGGTATGTCTGAAATATTTAATAAGAAATGAGTTTCTAAAGTAAATCTCCTATCCACATCCTTCCTCAGCCATCCAGTTTCCTCTATTAGCTAGCTATAGTTTATCTTTTATTATTTGTTGTTGCATTGATATTTGTTGTTTCTATTATTTTTGTGTTTTCTGATTCTTGCTTTTTTTTTATTTAGAAACAGGGTCTTCCTTTGTTGCCCAGGCTGGTCTCAAACTCTTGGCTTCAAGCAATCCTCCTGCCTCAGCCTCCCAAAGTGCTGCGATTATAGGCGTGAGCCACCCTGCCCCACCCCTTCTTCTGTGTTTAGGCTTATATGCTGTTCTCTTTCTAAATTCTACCACTGATGTTTATTTTTATTCATATTTTTTATTTATTACTATATGTATTTATGTATATAAATTTTCCCCTAAGCTCTGCCTTAACCAATGTACTATATAGTGCTTTTATTGTTGTCATTTTTACAGTCTGATTTTCTTAGCTTTGATACCCTTTTGTTTTTACATTTTTACTTTTATTTCAATAGTTTTGAGGGAACAGGTGGTGTTTGGTTGCATGGAAAAATTCTTTAGTGGTGATTTCTGAGGTTTTGGTGCACCCAGCACCTGAGCAGTGAGGTGACTCAATGCACCCTCTGCCTCCCTGGTTGAAGCAATTTTCCTGCCTCAGCCTCTTGAGTAGCTGGGACTACAGTTGTGCACTACCATGCCCAGCTAATTTTTGTATTTTTAGTAGAGATGGGGTTTCAGTTTTAGCCAGGCTGGTCTTGAACTCCTGACCTCAGACAGTGCCCACCTCGGCCTCCCAAAGTGCTGGGATTACAGGCGTGAGCCACTGTGTCCGGCAAATGTGTATATTTTCTTTTAAGAATTGTCTATTCATGTACTTTGCCCACTTTTTGATGGGATTATTTTTTTTTCTTGCGGATTTGTTTGAGTTCTTTGTAGATTCTGGATATTAGCCCTTTGTTGGATACATAGTTCATGAAGATTTTTCTCCCACTCAGTGGATTGTCTGTTTACTCTGCTGATTATTTCTTTTGCTGCGCAGAAGCTTTTTAACGTAATTAGGTCCCATCTGTTTATCTTTGTTTTTGTTGCATTTGCTTTTGGATTGTTGGTCATGAACTCTTTGCCTAAGCCAGTGTCTACAAGAATTTTTCCAATGTTATTGTCTAGAATTTTTATAGTTTGTGGTCTCAGACTTAAGTCTTTGATCCATCACTGATTTTTGTATCAGGTGAGAGATGCGGATCCGGTTTCCTTCTTCTACATGTGTCTTGCCAATCATCCCAGCACCGTTTGTTGAATAGGGTGTCCTTTCCCCACTTTATGTTTTTGTATGCTTTGTCAAAGATCAGTTGGCTGTAAATATTTGGCTTTATTTCTGGGTTCTCTATTCTGTTGCACTGATCTACATGCCTACTTTTATACCAGTACCATGCTGTTTTGGTAACTATAGCCTTGTAGTATAATTTGAATTCAGGTAGTGTGATGCCTCCAGATTTGTTCTTTTTGCTTAGTCTTGCTTTGGCTATGTGGGGTCTTTTTTTGTTCCATATGAATTTTAGGATTTTTTTTCGAGTTCTGTGAAGAATGATGATGGTATTTCAATGAGAATTGCATTGAATTTATAGAGTGCTTTTGGCAGTATTGTCATTTTCACAATATTGATCCTGAAGCAGTGTCGTCGTCTGGGGTAATACCCAAGGTTTGTTGTGTCACACCAAGGGAATCGAGGACACGGACATACACATGAAGGGAGGTTTAATAGCACAAGAGCCGGGCGCGGTGGCTCAAGCCTGTAATCCCAGCACTTTGGGAGGCCGAGACGGGCGGATCACGAGGTCAGGAGATCGAGACCATCCTGGCTAACACGGTGAAACCCCGTCTCTACTAAAAATACAAAAAAAACTAGCCGGGCGAGGTGGCGGGCGCCTGTAGTCCCAGCTACTCCGGAGGCTGAGGCAGGAGAATGGCGTAAACCCGGGAGGCGGAGCTTGCAGTGAGCTGAGATCCGGCCACTGCACTCCAGTCCGGGCGACAGAGCGAGACTCCGCCTCAAAAAAAAAAAATAGCACAAGCAAGAGAAAGGAGAACAGCTCCCTCTCTTGAGAGAGAGAGAGAGAGAGAGAGAGAGAAAGAAAGAGAGAGACATAGGGGCAGCTCCCAAATGGGAATTCTAGCCCGCGGTGAAGTGCACCAGATTTTATAGACAGGCTTGAGAACACAGTGTCTGATTTACATAGCGCCACAGATTGGTTGGACCGGGTGTGATGTTTACATAGTGTGCGATGAAGCTGGCTGCCCTGCCCTAATCTTATTATGCAAATTGGCTTTCCACATGTTCAGTACCATGTTGTCTGCTCCCTACTGCACACATGGTTGGAAAAGAAAAGGGAAGATGGAGCCACCATTTTGAACATGCCTAGTCCCAGGTGGCCTTTTCCTATTGGCACAACTGCTGGCATTCACCCATGCAAGCTTCCAGCTTGCTTGTCCATGTGTGCAGCTCCATTTTACTGGCTGCTCTTTGTTAGAAAGCAAGATGATTTGGGGGCTGCTTTTCATTAAAAGGAAAACCTTACTGAGGACTTCCCTGCCCTCACTATCTGCCTAAATAATTTCTTTTTAACTCCTATATTAAAATTCTGGGCCAGGCGCAGTGGCATACACCTGTAATCCCAGCACTTTGGAAGGCTGAGGCGGGCAGATCACTTGAGGTCAGGAGTTCAAGACCAGCCTGGCCAACATGGCAAGATCCCATCTCTACTAAAAATAAAAAAATTAGCCAGGTGTGGTGGCAAGTGCCTGTAGTTCCAGCTACTTGAGAGGCTGAGGCAGGAGAATCGCTTGAACCCGGGAAGCGGAGGTTGCAGTGAGCTGAGATTGTGCCACTCAATCTGGCACAATCTCCAAGCCTGGGCGACGGAATAAGAGTCCTCAAAAAATAAATTAATAAAGTAAAATAAAATAAAATTCTTCCCATCCATGAGTGTGGGATGTGTTTCCATTTGTTTGTGTCATCTATTATTTCTTTCAGCAGTGTTTTGCAGTTTTCGTTGTAGAGATCTTTCACCTGCTTGGTTAGGTATATTTCTAATTATTATTACCATTTTTTTTTTTTTTTGCAGATACTGTAAAAGAGGTTGAGTTCTTGATTTGATTCTCAGCTTAGTCATTGTTGATGTAAAGCAGTGCCACTGATTTGTGTACATTGATTTTGTATCCTGTCAGATCTAGGAGCTTTTTGGATGAGTCTTTAGGGTTTTCTAGGTGTACAATCATATCAGCGAACAGCAACAGTTTGACTTTCTCTTTACTGATTTAAATGCCCTTTATTTCTTTCTCATCTGATTGCTCTGGCTAGGACTTCCAGTACTATGTTGAATAGAAGTGGTGAGAGTGGGCATCCTTATCTTGTTCCATTTTGCTGTGGGAATGCTTTCAACTTTTCCCCATTCAGTGTAATGTTGGCTGTGAGTTTGTCATAGATGACTTTTATTACCTTGAGGTATGTCCGTTCTCCAACAATTTTGCTGAGGGTTCTAATCATAAATGGAGGCTGGATTTTGTCAGATGCTTTTTCTGCATCTATTGAGATAATAATGATTTTTGTTTTTAATACTGTTTGTATGATGTATCACATTTATTGACTTGCATATGGTAAACTATCCCTGCATCCCTGATATGAAAACCAACTTGATCGTGGTGGATTATCTTTTTGATATGCTGTTGGACTTGGTTAGCTAGTATTTTGTTGAGGATTTTTGCATCTATGTTCACCAGGGATATTGGTCTGTAGTTTTCTTTTTTTGTTATGTCCTTTCCAGGTTTTGGTATAAGGGTGATACTGGCTTCATAGAATGATTCAGGGAGGATTCCCTCTTTCTCTATTTTTTGGAATGGTTTCAGTAGGATTGGTACCAACTCTTCTTTGAATGCCTGATAGAATTCAGCTGTGAATCCACGTGGTCCTGGACTTCTTTTTGTTGTTGTTGTTGGCAATTTTTAAATTACTGTTTTAATCTCACTACTTGTTACTGGTCTGTTCAGAATTTCTGTTTCTTTTTTATTTAATCCAGGAGGGTTGTATATTTGCAGGAATGTATCCACCTCTTCTAGATTTTCTAGTTTGTGTGTATAAAGATGTTCGTAGTAGCCTTGAATGATCTTTTGCATTTCTGTGGTATTAGTTGTAATTTTCCTATTTCATTTCTAATTGAACTTATGTGGATCTTCTCTCTTCTTTTCTTGGTTAATCTCACTAACGGTCTATCAATTTTGTTTATCTTTTGAAAGAGCCAGCTTTTTGTTTCATTTATGTTTTGTATTTATTTGTTTCCATTTTATTTAATTTGGCTCTGATCTTTGTCATTTCTTTTCTTCTGCTGGGTTTGGGTTTGGTTTGTTCTTGTTTCTCTAGTTATTTGAGGTGTGACCTTAGATTGTCTATTTGTACTCTTATAAACTTTCCTCTTAGCACCTCTTTTGCTGTGTCCCAGAGTTTTTGATAAGTTTCATCACTATTATCATTCAAGTAATTTTTAAATTTCCATCTTGATTTCACTGTTGACCCAAAGACCATTCAGGAGCAGATTATTTAATCTCCATGTATTTGTATAGTTTTGAGGGTTCCTTTTAGAGTTAATTTCCAATTTTATTTCACTGTGGTCTGACAGGGTACTGATATAATTTCGATTTTCTTAAATTTATTGAAACTTGTTTTGTGGCCTCTCATACTGTCTCTCTTGGACAGTGTTCTATGTACTGATGAAAAGAATATACATTCTGAAGTTGTTGGGTAGAATGTTCCGTAAGTATCTGTTAAATCTATTTGTTCTAGGGTATAGTTTAAGTCCATTGTTTCTTTGTTGACTTTCTGTCTTCATGACCTGTGTAGTGCTGTCAGTGGAGTATCGAAGTCCCCCACTATTACTGTGTTGCTGTCTGTCTCGTGTCTTAGGTCTAGTCATAATCGTTTTATGAATTAGAGAGCTCCAGTGTTAGGTGCATATATATTTAGGATTGTGATACTTCCCTGTTGGACAAATCCTTTTATCATTGTCCCGCTTTGTCTTTTTTTTTTAACTGTTGTTGCTTTAAAGTCTTTTTTGTCTGATATGAGAATAGCTACTCCTGCTTGTTTTTGGTTTCCATTTGCATGGAATATCTTTTTCCACCCCTTTACCTTAAGTTTATGTGAGTCCTTATGTGTTAGATGAGTCTCTTGAAGATAGCAGATACTTGGTTGGTGAATTTTTATCCATTCTACCATTCTGTATCTTTTAAATGGGGCATTTAGGCTATTTACATTCAACATTAGTACTGAGAGGTGAGTTACTGTTCTATTCTTCACGCTAGATGAATAGGATAAGGCCAGTGGGGTTATGTTCCAGAGGGGATTATGGCTGCCTCTGTTGCCAGGGAAGTGGGAGAAAACCAGTAGTGATAGGCCTCACCCAGCTCCCATGCAGTTGACGGGGCCAGTCTCATTTCTACTGTGTCCCTGCTAACAGCACCAACTTTATCTCCAGGCAGCCTTCAGGCAACAGTCAGACCTAGCCCCAGGCTATAAGTTTCCCCACTGAGAAAGCAAATATGGCTTTCAAGCCATGCCTCACCCCACCTACCCACACTGTCCACCATGACTCCTGCTCTCCTGTCTGCAGCAGTTTTTGTTTGCCCCTGGATTCTGCTCAAGAGAGTTCACACCCAGTCAAAATTATTACAGAGTTCATTTGAAAGCTTCTTTCACCCTGTGACCCCTCCCGAATTCCACCAGCTGCCTTCCCTGAGGGCCCCTATGAGATATAGTCAGGGATGGCTTCCCTGGGCTTGAACTGAAGAATGGCAGTGCCTACAAGGTTCTTCCCACTGCTGCTTCTACTTTTATATTTCAAGCTAAATCTGTTTCAGCTCCAGGTAAGGTTAAATCCCTCTTCCATAATCTGGATTTTTGGGTTCCCCAGTGGGGATGTGTATTCAGAGGCAGGTGCTCTACCTCTCACGCTTTAGGAACTCACAGTTTTTCACCTGTCTTGAAGAATTGGCAGCGGCCTGCCACTTCTTTCAAAGGATCTGTGATTTCTTTTGGTTTTGCTGGTTCACTTCTGCAGTGGTTCCTGGAGCAAATGTCCATGGTGTGAGTCTCCACACGCTGTTCTGTCCATCCAAGTAGGAGCTGCACATCAGCCCTGTCTCCTATCTGCCATCTTCCTTGGTCTTCCTGATAACCTTTTTGAGCCAAGAGTAGTGTGAGTTAGATATTTAAAATTAATAGACTATTTTTAGAGCAGTTTTGTTACCAGAAAGTGGTCCCAATCCAGACCCCAAGAGGGGGTTCTTGGATCTCTTGCAAGAAATAATTCAGGATAAGTCCATAGAGTAAAGTGAAAGCAAGTTTATTAAGAAAGTAAAGGAATAAAACAATGACTACTCCATAGATCAGCCCCAAAGGCTGCTGGTTGCCCATTTTTCTGTTTATTTCTTGATTATACACTAAACAAGGAGTTGATTATTCTTGCCTCCCCTTTTTACACCATATAGGACAACTTGCTGATGTTGCCATGACATTTGTAAATTGTCATGGTGCTGATGGGAGTATAGCAGTGAGGACAACCAGAAGTCACTCTCGTCACCATCTTGATATTGGTGGCTTTTAGCCAGCTTCTTTACTGCAACCCATCTTATCAGCAAGGTCTTTATTATCTGTATCTTGTGCTGACTTCCTGTCTTATCCTGTGACTTAGAATCCCTAACCATCGGGGAATACAGCCCAGTGGGTCCCAGCCTCATTTCACCCAGCCTCTATACAAGATGGCATCTCTCTGGTTTAAACACTTCTGACAGTTTTACTGTGTAAAAAATTGAGCAGATAGTACAGAGAGTTCCCATATACTCTCTCTTTCCCCATTTAAAGATTCCTCTATTATTGTCTTGCAATAGCTTGGTACTTTTACTACAGTTGATGAACCAGTAGTGATACATTATTATTAAATAAAGTTTACATTAGGATTTACTTTTAGTGTTGTACAGTTTCGACAAATATATAATGCCATGTATCTGCCCTTACAGTCTAATACAGAATAATTTCACTGCCCTAAAAATTCCTTGTGCTCTACCTTTTTATCTCTCCTTCTATCCTCACAACCACTGATCTTTTCACTGTTTATATAGTTTGCCTTTTTCAGAATGTAATATAATTAGAATCATACAGTATTGATCCATTTCAGACCAGCTTTTTTCCCTGAGTAATATGCATTTGAGGTTCCTCCGTGTATTTTCATGGCTTGATAGCTCTTTTGTTTTTATTACTGAATAAAACTGTCTAGATATAACATAGTTTATCCATCCAAGCAAGACCTTGTCTCTAAGAAAAAGAAATTGCTCTAAAAAGTAATACCTATTAATTTTTTAAAAGGTAAGAACCATCAGGCATGGTGGCTCATGTCTGTAATCCTAGCACTTTAGGGGACCGAGGCAAGAGGATTGCTTGAGCCCAGGAGTGCAAGACCAGCCTTGGCAACATAGCAGGACCTTTTCTCTACAAATAATATAAATAATTAGCCTGATGTGGTGGTGTGCACCTTTAGTCCTGGCTACTCGGGAGGCTGAGGCTGGAGAATCGCTTGACTCCAGGAGGCGGAGGTTGCAGTGAGCCAAGATCATTTCACTGCGCTCCAGCCTGGGTGACAGAATGAGGCCCCATCTCCAAAAAAAATAAAAATCAGACCCAACTATATGCTATCTACAAGAAATGTACTTTAAATATAAAGACACGAGTTAATGAATTAAAAATAAAAGATTGGAAAAATGTATACCATGCCAACACTAATCAAAAGAAAGCTGAGTGATTACATTAATATCAAAATAGATTTCAGAGCAAATAATATTACCAAAGATGATTAACGTTATGTCATAATGATAAAGGAGTCAATTCATTAGGAATTTGTGACAAGCCTAAATTTTTATATATCTAATAGCAGAACTTCAAAAACTTGAAGCAAAAACTGGTAAAACTGAAGGGAGAACTAGACCAAAAAAAGAGTTTAGAATAATGTGCATAGCATGCTATTTTTATGCAAAAATACTAATGTATGCTTGAATTTATAGGCTACCTATGAAAGGATTATGTAAGAAACTGATAATACTTGTTGCCTCCAGGAAGGGGAGTTTGATGGCTCTGGTGTAGAGAGAGAAGGAAATCTATTCCCATGTGTATATATTACCTATTAAAAATAACCATCCTGGCCAACATGGTGAAATCTCATCTGTACTAAAAATACAAAAATTAGCTGGGTGTGGTGGCAGGTGCCTGTAATCCCAGCTACTCAGGAGGCTGAGGCAGGAGAATCCCTTGAACCTGGGAGGCAAGGATTGCACTGAGCCGAGATCACGCCATTGCACTCCAGCCTGGGCGACACAGTGAGACTCTGTCTCAAAAAAAGAAAAAAAAAATAGAATTTTTGCCAGGCACAGTGGCGTATGCCTGTAGTCCCAGCACTTTTGGAGGCCAAGGCAGGAGTATCACTTGTATCCAGGAGCTTGAGACCAGCCTGGGCAACATAGCAAGACCCCATCTCTACAAAAAATCAAAAATTAGTTGCCCACAGTTGTAGGGAAAAAATAGGTTAGCCTGTTGCTGTGTTATTATAGATAGAAGTAAGTTTAAGAGACTCCATTCGGCTCTATATTTGAGATGCTGTTAATCTGTGACTCTACCCCCAATCTTGTCCTTGCTAGAAACATTGCTGTGCTAATTAAAGTTGAAAGGATTCTGGGCTGTAAGGAATGTGCTTTGTTAGACAAATGTTTAAAGCCTGCTTGTGGTTGAAGGTCAGTACCATTCCTTTAAATCTCAGTAAAAGAAAAACATCTGTCTCCTGCCCGATCCTGGGAAAATGGAACATCTTACTGCTAATTTACTCCCTTATCTTTTTGGCAATAAATACTGAGGGAACTCAGAGACCAGTGCCAGTGTGGGTCCTCTGAAAGCACAGCACTGGCCCCCTGGGGCCCCGCTTTTCTTTCTCTATACTTTGTCTCTGTGTCTTTATTTCTTTTCTCAAGTGTCTCGTTTCCACCTAGCGAGAAGCACCCACAGGTGTGGAGGGGCAGGCCACCCCTTCACACAGTGACATGTGCCTGAAGCCCCAGCTACTCAGTAGGCTAAGATGGAAGGATCACATGAACGTAAATCGAGGCTGCAGTGAGTCATCATCATGCCACTGCACTCATTCTGTGTAACAGAGTGAGATCCTATCTCAAAAATAACAACAATAATAATAATAATAATAATAGGCCAGGTGTGGTGGCTCACACCTGTAATCTCAATGCTTTGGGACACCAAGGCAGAAGGACTGCTTGAGCTGGACAGCATGGTAAAACCCTCATCTCTACAAAACCACCCTGGGCAACATGGTGAAACCCTCATCTCTACAAAAAATACAAAAATTAGCCAGGCTTGGTGGTGCATACTTGTGGTTCCAGCTACTCAGGAGGCTGAGATGGGAGGATTGCTTGCACCCAGGAGGTCAAGGCTGCAGTATGCCAAGATCATACTACTGCACTCCAGCCTGGGTGACAGAGCAAGACCCTGTCTCCAAAAGAATAAATAAAAATAGATTTTTTTTTTTTGAGGCAAAGTCTCACTCTGTTCCTCAGGCTGGAGTACAGTGGCGCAATCTCGGTTTACTGCAAGCTCCGCCTCCCAGGTTCACGCCATTCTCCTGCCTCAGCCTCCCGAGTAGCTGGGATTACAGGTGCCCGCCACCATGCCTGGCTAATTTTTTGTATTTTCAGTAGAGAGGAGGTTTCACCGTGTTAGCCAGGATGGTCTCAATCTCCTGCCCTCATGATCCACCCACCTCGACATCTCAAAGTGCTGGGATTAGAGGCGTGAGCCACCGCCCCCAGCAAAAATAGAATTTTTACAGATAAATAACCGAGGAGTAGAGAAGAGTTGTATAAATAACTCTTTCAAAAAACTTTTGTTGCCTTCCTTTCCAATTTGGGCCTGGCAGAATGGCTCCTGCAAAGAAGGGTGACAAGAAGAAAAAGGGCAGTTCTGCCATCAGCGAGGTGGTGACCCGAGAATACACCATCAGCATTCACAAACACATCCATGGAGTGGACTTCAAGAAGCGTGCCCCTCGGCCGGGCGCGGTGGCTCACGCCTATAATCCCAACACTTTGGGAGGCTGAGGCAGGCGGATCAGAAGGTCAGGAGTTTGAGACCAGCCTGGCCAACATGGTGAAAACCCGTCTCTACTAAAAATACAAAAATTAGCTGGGCGTAGTGCTGAGGGCCTGTAATCCCAGCTACTCGGGAGGCTGAAGCAGGAGAATTGCTTGAACCCAGGAGGCGGAGGTTGCAGTGAGCTGAGATCGAGCCACTGCACTCCAGCCTAGGCGACAGAGCAAGACTCTGTCTCAAAAAAAAAAAAAAAGAAAAGAAAAGAAGCACGCCCCTCCGCTCAAAGAGATCCAGAAATTTGCCATGAAGGAGATGGGAGTTCCAGATGTGTGCATTGATGCCAGGCTCGACAAAGCTGTCTGGGCCGAAGGAATAAGTAATGTCCCATACCGTATCCAGGTGCAGTTGTCCAGGAACGTAATGAAGATGAAGATTCACCAAAAGAGCTCTATACTTTGGTTACCTATGTACATGTTACCACTCTGAAAAATCTACAGTCAGTATGGACAACTAACTGCTGATCATCAAACACATCAAATAAAGTTATAAAATTGCAAAAATTACCACAAACTTTTGTTGCATAGAACAAAGAAACGTGATGCTTGTTGGAGGAGCCTGTGAGGTCAAGAAATAGTGTTTTTAAGATGAGGGATAACAGAGTGTGTAGAATTATGGGAACAAAGTAATGAGGAGAGTAACCATGATGATGAAGAGACAGAGGGGACATCTGAGACAGCAAAGTATTTAATAGGTAGAAGTAGTACCTGGTGGCCAAATAGAGAGTAACCTTTGCTAAAAGAAACACCTACTCTCTGGTAACCAGGGGAAGAAAGAGTCCATGGGTACAAATGCAGATGAGGACATACTATGTGGAAAATGAGGGAGTTCCTCTCTGATGGTTTCTGTTGTCTCAATGAGGTCATTAGCTTGTCAAAAATAGATGAGGTAGGCTGGGTGCGGTGGCTCACGCCTGTAATCCCAGCACTTTGGGAGGCCAAGGCGGGCAGATCACGAGGTCAGGAGATCGAGACCATCCTGGCTAACACACGGTGAAACTCCATCTCTACTAAAAATACAAAAAAATTAGCTGGGCGTGGTGGCCTTCCACCACGTGATGCAGAAAAAAGGTCCTCACCAGATGTTAGTGCCTTGATCTTGGACTTCTGGGCTCTGGAACTGTAAGCCAATAAATTTGTTTGTTATAAATGAATCATTCTTAGATATTCTGTTATAGCAGCACAAACAAACTAAGACAACAACCTACAGAATGAAAGTATTTACAAATTATATATCTAATTAGGATCTACTCTGTAGAATATAGAAAGAACTCTTACAACTCAACAACAAAAAGACAAACTCCCCAATTTTAAAAGGGTCAAAGGACTTGAACAGACATTTTCCAAAGAGGGTGTACAAATGACCAACAAGCACATGAAAAGATGTTCAATATCTTTAGTCATTAGGGACAGGCAAATCAAAACCACAATGAGGCTGGGCATGGTGACTCATGCCTGTAATTCCAGCACTTAGGGAGGCCGAGGCAGGTGGATCACTTGAGGTCAGGAGTTCAAGACCAGCCTGGCCAACATGGTGAAACCCCATCTCTACTAAAAATACAAAATTAGCTGGGTTTGATGGTGCATGCCTGTAATCCCAGCTACTCAGGAGGCTGAGGCAGGAGAATCTCTTGAACCCGGGAAGTGGAGGTTGCAGTGAGCCGAGATCACACCTCTGTACTCCAACCTTGGCAACAGAGTGAGACTCTGTCTCAAAAAAAAAAAAAAAAAACACAGTGAGATACCACTTCATATCCATTGGGATGGTTACAATTTTTTTTAAATAACAAGTATTAGCAAGGACATGGAGAAATTGAAACTCTTGTACATTGTTGGTGGGAATGTAAAATGGTACAGCCACTGTGGAAAGCAGTGTGATGGTTCCTCAAAAAGTTAAGCATAGAATTACCATATAACCCCAAGTCCAACTGCTAGGTATATATTAAAAGACTCGAAAATGGGTATTTATTTATTAAATGAGGCAGGATCTTGCTCTGTTGCCCAGGCTGGGGTTCAGTGGTATGATCATAGTTCACTGCAGCCTTGAACTTCTGGGCTCAGGTGATCCTCCCACCTAAGCCTCTTGTGTAGCTGGGACTACAGGCACATGCCACCATGTCTTACTAATTTTTTAAATTGTTTAGAATGGGTGTGTGTTTGGGAAGGGGGGGGTCTCACTATGTTGCTCAAGCTTGTCCTTAACTCCTAACCTCAGCAGTCCTCCTGACATGGCCTTCCAAAATGCTGGGATTACAGGTGTGAGCCACTGTGCCAGCCTGAAAGTAGGTATTTAAACAAATACTCATATGCACATATTCATAGCAGCACTATTTACAATGGCCAAAAAGGTACAAACAATTCAAATATCCATCAGCAAATAGATGCTTAAACCAAATATGGTATATACGTACCTACTTCCCGCCAGTGGCTCCTCCTCCCCCTCAGTAGACTTGATATTCTCTCATTTGTGAGAGTATATTCCACAGCTTAAGCTTTAGTACCCAACTTGTTTGTGGCTAGAAGAGGTCAGTGTCCCTATTCTAGCCTCTGAGCTGCTTCCCATGTAGTGATTGTATCTTGTTCGTTAATATATCCCTAGTACATGGCACATACTAAACACTCAAAAATATTTATTGAACAAATTAATGTATTTGTCCTATTTCAGATCCCATATAGAATTATATATTGCACATAATTTATATGTCAAATGCTTATATTGTACTTTTCTGTTTTTGTTCTTTCATTTTTGTCTCTCTTGCTCATCAGATTATAAAGTCTCCCAGGACGGTGCTCTGTAACCAGCCCATAGTAGCTACTGCTATTTTACCAGCTACTGTATCTTTCCTTCTTTGATTTCCAGCACCTGACAGTGAAAAGAGCAATTTGAAGAAAAACAAAATTTGTCTTCAGTGTGAAAAGCAATTTATAAAAGTCTGAATACTTGCCAGGAACAACTTGAGAAAAAAGACAAAGGTGGTGGGAGAAATGTAACCAGCCCACAATTCCAATGTTGATAACAGATGAGCTCCCTTTCAAGATGACTGACATTTACACAAGTATACAGAGCAAGAGGAAGGTCTGAGTGAACTGCCAAGCATTTTAACTTCTCCTGAGACCGAGTACATCAACAGTTCTCTTGGAAAAGAACAACTGATTTGGGAGTCCAGCAGACTGCCAGCTGCAAGACATTCATCCGGCATCAGGAACACAATGGGCCTCCATTTGCCTGCCTCTCTGAAGGCACCAATCAAAAGTAACAGCTGCCCCCTTTTTCTATGAGACTTGATTATAATTTTCCATGGCCAAGGGTTTGCTGTGACACTTCCATATCATTCTTCAGTATGTAGTCCAGAGATTACCTACAGATTTAAGAAACACAGACTATAAACTATTATATACAGATATATCTCAAAGTAAGCATACCCATTAGTGCCAGTTGTTCTGAAAGATTGAATGACCCCAGCTATTTTCCAAATGTTTTTTCAGAAAGTCATGAACACACCTTTCTGGGATCCCATCTATTTCAAAGACAGGCAAAGCTCTGTGGTTCAGTTCCACCATCCAGTACCAAGCCCATAGTATGCGGACCATATGCCTTACACATGGCCTTTTCTCTTTATGTAATTGCGGTACCATATTCAGCAGATCTAGACTGTCTCAAATCATGTTCCCTCAAGAAGCCCCACAGAAAAAAAAGGTTTCTGTGATCAAAAATCTTTTGGGAAGTGCTGCAAACCCTATCTCCCTCTTAGAGCTTAACCATGCATGTTGGGGCATAATATAAACCTTTTCCAGCCTGGGCCACAGAATGAGACCTCACCTCTGAAATAATAAATTAATAAACTCTGAGAAATACACAGAAAAGAAACTTTTGTAACTTTTAGGTCTTAATTACAAACAATTGTAGCTTAATCTAAACTTGGTCTTCACTTTATTTCTATACTCTTGAAGACTAGTGACATAGGCCTTATGAATTATTTTCTTTTTTTCTTCTTTTTTTAAGAGAGAGACAAGGTCTCATTCTGTTGCTCAGGTTGGAGTGCAGAGGCACAATCAGAGCTCACCGTAACCTTGAATTCCTAGTCTGAAGTAATCCTCCCACCTCAGCTTCCCTAATAACTAGGACTACAGGCACATACCACCACATTTGGCTAATCTGTGTGTGTGTGTTTGTGTGTGTGTGTGTGTTTGTGTGTGTGTATGTGTAAAGACGGGTCTCATTATGTTGCCCAGGCTGGTCTTGAACTCCTGGGCTTAAGCGATCTCCCACCGCAGCCTCCCAAAACTTTGGGATTACAGGCATGAGCCACTACGCCTGGCTGGATTATTCTTTCTTTAAAAAAAATTTTTTAAGCATAAATACAAAGGTTAGGTAGATTTGAAGATGGCCAGTAGCATGAAGTGAGCTGTCTAAAAAGTTGCTTTTACATAAGAACTTTATGTTACTTGATGAGCAAATATTAATAGGGCTCTCCTCTCTGTCTCTTCTCTCTCCCTCTTTCTTTCTCCCTCTCTCTCTCTCTGGATCCACTTTCCCTCCTGTATCTGGGAGTCTACTCCTATGTAAATCTTCTGCAGGTTGTGCAGTGGACTTCACCTGGTCTCCCATCTCCAGCTAATTTGGCCAAGAATAGTCAGCTGGCACAAGGTGGGGAGGAGCTCTCAATTGGCCAGCAACTTCTGATGTGTGGCCTGAATGAACAATGAGAGGCTCGAGTGAAATTACCAGCTGGTAATAGTACAGAGGATATAGATACATGGAATGGAGCTAAGCCAGATTAATGACAAAGGACTAGACAAGAATGACTATTGATGATCACCTATACTGAGATGACAAAGCTGCCCTGAGTCCAGAAGCAGGTTCACTGAGGGAGGCCCAACCATGTTACTGATCTTGTTTGAGATTAATGTTCATTGTTGTAAACCCCCAAGTCTGTTTCTTGCAATTAAACCATTCTAAATTGAAACAATTACTTAGAAAGTATTCCTGTGGGCTCAGTGGGACATTTCAACCAAATGAAATATGATAATGATCTTAAATGAACCAACAAAGTGTTGCAGAGATAAAATACAAATATCAGAAAGATAGCCAGGCACAGTGGCTCATGCTTGTAATCCCAGCACCTTGAGGGGCCCAGGCAGGAGGATCCCTTGGGGCCAGGAGTTTGAGACCAGCCATGGCAACATAGCAAGGCCCTGTCTCTAAAAAAAAAAAAAAAAAAAAAAAAAAAATTTAAAAATTAGCCAGGCACAGTGGTGTGTGCCTGTGGTCCCAACTACTCCGGAGGCTAAGGAGGGAGGATCACTTGAGCCCAAGAGTTCAAGGCTGCTGTGAGCCATAATCACACCACTGCACCGCAGCCTGGGCAACAGAGTGAGACCTTGTCTCTAAAAAAATACAAACAAAATACAGATTTAACCAACTCATTGCCCAGCTTAAGTACAGAGTTTAAGAGTGTGCATTTAGAAACTTCTTAAGTGTTTAGAATACTTGAGTGTTTTATTTGCTTTAATTTTGATCTTCAGATTCAAAGTTTTTTGTTTTTGTTTTTGTTTTTTGAGACGCAGTCTCGCTCTGTCACCCAGGCTGGAGTGCAGTGGCGCGATCTCGGCTCACTGCAAGCTCTGCCTCCCGGGTTCATGCCATTCTCCTGCCTCAGCCTCCCGAGTAGCTGGGACAACAGGTGCCTGCCACCATGCCTGGCTAATTTTTTGTATTTTTAGTAGAGACGGGGTTTCACTGTATTAGCCAGGATGGTCTCGATCTCCTGACCTAGTGATCCGCCTGCCTTGGCCTCCCAAAGTCCTGGGATTAGCAGGCATGAGCCACCGCACCGGCTTCAAAGTGCTTTCTTATGCTTCTCTGCTTCTAATCGTGTTCTTTTCCTCATTTTGAAATACCCTTGTCTCCTCTTTGCCAGCTAACTCTATCAGGACTTGGAAAAACTTTCCTGTTCACCACACCCAATAGGAGATAGAGGTTCCTGTACTATTATTGTATATTTTATCATGTCACTTATTTTTGTATTATAATTAACCTTTCCTCCAGAAACTGCAGACCCTTTGAAGGAAGAGACTACATCATTTTCATGGTTGTATTCCCTTGCCTAATAGTAGCTGGATATGATAGGCTTTCTCTATGTATTTGTTGAATGAGTGAATAAATGAGAATTGGGATGATCAGTGACTCCTTATGGAAATGGAATTTGTTGTTTTTGTGTGGGGGGTGTTTTTTTATGGTTGCTTGGTGATTGTTTTTTGAGACAGGGTCTCACTCTGTTGCCTAGGCTGGAGGGCAGTGGTGTGATCCCAGCTCACTGCAGCCGTGATCGCCCAGGCTCAAGTGATCCTCAGTATCAGCCTTCCAAGTATCTGGGACTGCTGGTACAGCCATACACCTGGCTAATGTTTGTATTTTTTTGTAGAGATGGAGTCTCGCCATGTTGCCTAGGTTGGTCTCCGACTACTGAGCTCAAGCGATCCACCTGCCTCAGCTTCCAAAAGTGCTGGGATTATATGCAAAAACCATCTTGCCCAGCCTGGAAAAAGAGTTTGAACTAGATAGTTTCTGAAGGATATATAAGAATTAAGATGGTCAGAGAAGAGGAGAGAGAGTTCAACACATTCAAGAGTATAACAATTTGAGCCAAGGCAGAAAGACTGTATGTTCAGTGAGTGGATGACTTTAAATGAAGGCACTAAAGACAAAATGGAAGAGGTCAGTTGAGGTCAGATGGAGGAAAGCCTTTAATTCCACTGTGGAATTTGTCTTGTGACCTGGGAATGAACTGAAGAATTGAAACTGAGCACTGGCCAGGCATGGTGGCTCACGCCCATAATCCCCTTACTTTGGGAGGCTGAGATGGGCAGATCACTTGAGGTCAGGATTTCAAGACCAGCCTGGACAACGTGGTGAAACCCTGTCTCTACCAAATAATACAAAAATTAGCTGGGCATGGTGGTATGCACCTGCAGTCCCAGCTACTCGGGAGGTTGAGGTGGGAGAATTGCTTGAACCTGGGAGGTGGAGGTTGCAGTGAGCCAAGATCGTGCCACTGCACTCCAGCCTGGGTGACAGAGTGAGACTTTGTCTCAAAAACAGAAACTAAAAAGAAATAAAGAGGCCAGGCGTGGTGGCTCATGCCTGTAATCCCAACACTTTGGGAGGCCGAGTCGGGCAGATCACCTGAGGTTAGGAGTTTGAGACCAGTCTGGCCAACATGACGAAACCCCACCTCTACTAAAAATACAAAACTCAGCCAGGCATGGTGGCACGCACATGTAATCCCACCTACTTGGGAGGCTGAGGCAGAAAAATCGCTTGAGCCTGGGAGGCGGAGGTTGCAGTGAGCCAAGATCATGCCACTGCCCTCCAGCCAGGGAGACAGAGAGACTCCACCTCAAAATTAATTAAATAAATTTTGTTTAAAAAAGGAAACTGAGCATTGACTATTTTGAAAGAAGAATAAAAGAAAATATTTATCAGAAAGTTTACTCTTCCCATGGTGTTTACAACTAATTGAAATAAGAGACTAGAAGCAGAGAGCATTAGAAAAGTTACTAAAATAATTCGGCCGGGCGCAGTGGCTCACGCCTGTAATCCCAGCACTTTGGGAGGCGGAGGCGGGCAGATCTCGAGGTCAGGAAATATAGACCATCCTGGCTAACACGGTGAAACCCCGTCTCTACTAAAAATGCAAAAAGTTAGCCAGGCGCCTGTAGTCCCAGCTACTCAGGAGTCTGAGGCAAGAGAACGGCGGAGGTTGCAGTGAGCCGGAGACCGTGCCCCTGCACTCAGCGGCAGAGCGAGACTCCGTCTTACAAAAAAAAAAAAAAAAAAGATAATTCATAGGAGGGAGCTAAAAGTCTGGATTTGGATTTTTGACGGTGGAAATGGAAAAGAAAGGAATGAGAATACACATTATAAGGAAAACAGTTATGAAATTTTGGTTAAATAATGGTCTCTAAAGATTAGCATGAGCATGTAGAACTCGATATTTACTGATTATTTGACACTCTAAAATTCTGGTCCATACCCATGACAGAAATAAATGGTAAACAAGATGATGAGCTTAAAAATTCAGCTATTTTAATGAAGTTCATTGTTAATTTTCTTTTAAGAAATGAGGCTTTCAGCCAGGTGCTGTGGTTCACACCTGCAATCCCAGCACTTTGGGAGGCCAAGGTGGGCGGATTGCCTAAGGTCAGGAGTTGCAGACCAGCCTGGCCAACATGGCGAAACGCCGTCTCTACTAAAAATACAAAAAAAAAAAAAAAAAATTAGCTGGGCCCAGTGGCACAGGCCTATAGTCCCAGCTACTCGGCAGGCTGAGGCAGGAGAATCTACTTGAACCCGAGAGGCAGAGGTTGCAGTGAGCCGAGATTGCACCACTGCACTCCAGCCTGGGCAACAAAGCAAGACTCCATCTCAAAAAAAAAAAAAAAAGGGAAATGAGGCTTTCAAAAGTCAAGTTGAAACTTTATAGTAGGACCTCATTTCTCCAAAAAAAAAAAAAACATTAGCCAAGTGCAGTGGTGCACACCTGTAGTCCCAGCTACTTAGGATGCTGAGTGGGGAGGATTACTTGAGCTGCAGTGAACTATGATCTCATCACTACACTCCAGCCTGGGCAAGAGAGGGAGACTTCGTCTTAAAAAAAAAAAAAAAAAAAGAGAGAGAGAGAGAGAAGAAGAAAAGAAAAGAACATTTAGATGCCAGACAAATGTTTTATTAGTACAAGGCCAGAAATGAAAATCTCAGGCAATTTCAAGGCCCAGTTGCAATCTACTGCCACCTGCTGGGGAGTCCATTGCAGACTGGAGGGGAAGAGTATACTTTATTAATTATTAATTGCTAAACCTGTTATACAAACTTATAGTTTCATAAGGTCATCTATTCTTTCTGATCTTTACTATAAACTGGAATTGCTGTATCACTGCCAGATCATGGGCCCTATAGCTTTATTACTGACTGATCAAGCTTGGTGCCTTATCCCATTTTAATTCTACTACTTAGTGAGTGGTTTTAGGATTTCCTTAGGTAAAGAATTACTTCACTTCTTAGGTTAAAACAGCAGCCAGATGCAGTGGCTCATGGCTGTAATCCCAGCACTTTGGCAGGATGACGTGGGAGGATCACTTGAGCCCAGGAGTTGAAGACCAGCCTGGGCAATAGGCAACAAAACAAGACCCCGTTTTATTTACAAAAATAATAATAATAATAATAATAATACACTGGGCACAGTGGCTCACATCTGTAATCCCAACACTTTGGGAGGCTCAGGCGGGTGGATCTTGTCAAGTCAGGCATTCGAGACCAGCCTGGCCAACATGGTGAAACCCCCTCTCTCCTAGAAATACAAAATTAGCCGGGTGTGGTGGTGCAGGTCTGTAATCCCAGCTACTCGGGAGGCTGAGGCAGGAGAATCACTTGAATCTGGGAGGCAGAGGTTGCAGTGAGCAAGATCACACCATTGCACTCCAGCCTGGGTGACAGAGTGAGACTGTCTCAAAAAAAAGAAAAAGAAAGAGAAAAAAGAAAAAAATAGTCATGGTGGCATGCACCTGTGGTGCAACCTGGGTGACAGAGCAAGACCCTATGGGAAAAAAAAAGCCCCAAGCAAAACTTTGCTAGCTGCTTTTACAAGGATGTTGTAAGAAACACTGGCAACACCAAATATTGATGAGGATGTGGGGCAACAGGAGCTCTTATTAATTGCTGGTGGAAACACAAAATGGTACAACCATTTTGGAAGACAATTTGGCAGTTTCTTACAAAATTAAACATACTCTTACTATACAATCCAGTATTCATGCTTATTAGTATTTACCCACAGGAATTGAAAACTCCTATCCACATAAAACCTGCAGATGGATGTTTATAGCAGCTTTATTCATAATTGCCAAAACTTGGAAGCAACAGAAATGTTCTTCAGTAAGTGAATGGAAAAATAAACTGTTATATCTAGATAATAGAATATTACTCAAAACTAAAAAGAAAGAAGGTATTAAGCTGTAAAAAGACATGGAAAAAACTTTGATTCATGTTTCTAGGTAAAATAAGCCAATCTGTAAAGGCTACATACAGTATGAGTTCAATTATATGACATCCTGAGACACTAATGGCTCTCCTAGACGGGAGGCACATGAGAGTGGTAGGGCTAAAGCCTAAAACCATGCAATGTCTGGGGTTTCCCCCACTTTTTCAACTCATGATCTTGTTCACCCTTTATTTCTGTCATTGATGTGAACTAGAATTTTAGACTGTCAGATAACCAGTAAACATTGAGTTTCAGGCACTCATGGTAATCATTAGAGACCATTATTTAACCAAAATTTCATAACTTCTTTCCTGTTAATGTCTCTTCTCATTCCTTTCTTTTCCATTTCCACTGCCAAAATTCAGACTTTTAACCCCTCCTATGAATTATTTTAATAACTTTTATAATGAACTCTTTGCTTCTAGTCTCCCCTTATTTCTTTCATTCCTTTTTTTTTTTTTTTTTTTTTTTTTTTTTGAGACAGGGCCTCATTCTGTCAGCCAGGCTGTAGTACAATGGTGTAGTCATGGCTCACTGCAGCTTTGCATACCTGGGCTCAAGCTATCCTCCCTCCTCAGCCTCCAGAGTAGCCAGGATTACGGGCATGCACTACCATGCCTGGCTAATTTTTTAAGTTTTAATTTTGTAAAGACAGGGTCTTGCTATGTTGCCATGGCTAGTCTGGAACTCCTGGCCTGAAAGGATCCTCCTGCCTCGACCCCTCAATGTGTGGGATTACAGGCATAAGCCACTGTGCCTGGCCATCTTTCTTATATTTGTATTTTATTTCTGCAACACTATTGTTGGTTCATTTAAGATCATTATCATGTTTTATTTGATTGACATGTCCTACTGAGCTTATAGGAACACTTTGTAAGTAGTTGTTTCAATTTAGAATGGCTTGATTACAAGAAACAGAGACCTACTTTGCATCAGTGTATAATACTATGGATGTCAAATCCAGTTCTTAATAGACAAATCTCTCCAATCTTAATCAGTTTGACCATGAAGTAAGATTCTCGTAAACATTTTATAATTTTTTAGTTTTTTTGTTTAAGACCAGATCAATGTTCTAATAAAACTCCGTTGTGCTTTTATCCAAATGTTTAATTTACAGATAAACTGAATAATACCTCTTTACTTTTAGCCAATATGTTTACACAGAATTTCTTTTACAAGATTAATCTTTCACAAACCTTCCACAACTTGCTTAAACCTTCAGCTTTTTTCTAACTTAAAACAATCATTTAGCCTTCTAAACTAGGCAAAAAATCCACATTCCCATGCCTTCGTATACTCTTTTACCAAAATACATTCTACTTTCCCTACACATCTTACATGTAAAACTGTTTTTGCAATACTGTCAAGTACATGTTACATTGTTAATGCTTAGCAACTTTTACTTTTGATTAAAAACCTGGTAGGTACCAGATGTGGAGCCTAGGATGCTAGACAGAAGTGCAGATAAGGTCTGACTCTTTACAGCATAGCTAGGGGGCATGGCTAATTTTGTATGTCCCCAGGCCTTACCTAGCTTTAAAGCAGGCAAGTTGCACAGTTAAGAGTCATAGTAGCAGTTTATGAAGCATTAGCAGGCCTAATGCCCTTTAAAACTACATTTTAAATAAATTCCCTTTCACAAATCTCCTCACAACTTACATAGACCATCCATGACATGCCTGGACCCTCTGATGTATCCCAAACATCTCCCCCATTTAAACAACTAGTCATTTTACTTTAGGACAAGAATGCATCATACAAGATCCTCTCTCACACAAAATATCTTTTCTTTATAATGTTCCTTACCAAAAATACCTTTACCTTTATAACCTTTAAAGTAGACAAGAGTTATTTTCTGACCAGGTGCAGTGGCTCACGACTGTAATCCCAGCACTTTGGGAGGCCAAGGTGAGCAGATCACTTGAGGTCAGGAGTTTGAGACCCAGCCTGGCCAACATGGTGAAACCCCGTCTCTACTAAAAATACAAAAATTAGCCGGGCATGGTGGCGCATGCTTGTGATCCCTGCTACTTGGAAAGCTGAAGCAGGAGAATTGCTTGAACCCAGGAAGTGGACGCTGCAGTGAGCCGAGATTGTGCCACTGCACTCTAGCCTAGGTGACAGAGCGAGACTCTCTCAAAAAATATATATATATATAGTAATTTCCTTCTGTTGGGAGGTTATGGTTTCACTACATGTTGCTGTGCAATTTCTGTTGTGAAGGGGAGCAGATAAGGAGGTTATCTGTATATGGTAGAAGTTATCCCCTGCTCAAGAGATTGCTCGATTAGATTTTTTTTTTTTTTTCCTAGAACTTGTCTGAATAAGTGTGGGCTATTTCCAAACCTCTGAAGTAGAACTATCTAGGTTGAAATTATTGGTTAAAGATTTAGGTAGATTTCCCAGGAGTAATAGGGCTATTAGAAGGAGAAATGAATTTAGAGGTCAGGTAAATATTAAGCAGGCACCATCTTGACCCAAAGGGGTGTGAATCTTTTCTTTTGGAGGGAAAGGGCACCATTTGCCACCATTACCCAAAAGGATTTGGAGGAGAGTTGCTCAGAGAAGATTAGCACACAGAGTAGGCAGCTTTTTTTTTTTTTTTTTTTTTTTTTTTTTCCTGAGATAGAGTTTCACTCTTATTGCCCAGGCTGGAGCGCAATAGTGCAATCTCAGCTCATCAAACCTCTGCCTCCCAAGTTCAAGTGGTTCTCCGGTCTCAGCCTCCAGAGTAGCTGGGATTTCAGGCACGTGCCACTATGCCCAACTAATTTTTGTATTTTTAGTAGAGGCAGGGTTTCTCCATGTTGGTCAGGCTGTTGTTGAACTCCTGACCTCAGGTGATCCACCCGCCTCAGCCTCCCAAAGTGCTGGGATTACAGGCGTGAGCCACCACACCTGGCCGTAGGCAGCTCTTGAACCCAAAAGAGAAATTTATCATTTTACTTGCTGCCTCCAGAGTTTCCCTTGGCTTTCTTTTTTTGATGGTGATGTCTGATTTGGAAGTCAGCCAGAGCAGAGAGCCACTTCAGCTCAAGGTCATCAGGGGTTGGGATTCTGCCCCAGGGACTGTTTGGCCCTCAGGACAGTCCTGTTTCCAGTGCCCGAGCTTGTAGCAGAGGGGGCAAGCCATGTGGGGTTTTTTTCCCATTTACCCCATTGGGGCAGTTTGCCTTCTAGTGCCTGGCTTCCTGCACCAATGGCAGTGACCTGGGAGGGTATTCTGAGGGCAGCCTGGAGGGGGCTGGAGAGCTTGTGAAGCAGCCAATAGTTGAGTCTACCTCTGGTCCCTCCTCTTTTTAGCCCTGTCCTCATTGTTGGACATGTTTATAAAATCTGCGGAGGTAAACTTGAAGATTTCCTGCATAAGGGCATGGAGTTCTAAGGCTGACTTTTGTAATTTTCTCCCAGTCTATTTTTAGGCCAAACAGTATTCCAAAGGAAAATTAGTTGTTTTTTTTTTTTTTAATTTTAAGGTTTGGGGGAATCAAACTTTTCCTGGTTTTTGGGAATGCATCTGAGAGGCATGTCCTGTGATATGGAGATGTGACTACCCACCTGCAAAGAGAGAACAGAGGAGGAAAAAAGGAAAAAGAAGATGTCCCCTCTTATTTTCCTGTTATCCTGAATAGTGTCACCTATTCATCCTTCGGGTTCTGGAATGAACCAGTCTTACCGTGTACTCTTAACCTTGGTCCCATCTCATCACAATTACCCACTTGAGAACTGAGGAGACACTGAAGTGAACAGTGGGCCCCCTGTCCATCCTTGGGGTTCTGGAATGAAGCGGTCTTTCCGTGGATGCCTAACCTTGCCTTCATTTCTGTTCTCAAAATGCGTTAGCGTGGGACCAACTTTCACTTCTGTCCTATGGGTCTCTTGTGCCTACAGCCTTGGGCCAACCTATATCCTTGACTCCATGACCTTATAGTGGCTCTCGTTTGGAGCATTTTTGTAACAAAACGATTATCTCTGTCCTCAGATTCCCATTTCCCATGCTCATTAAGTAGACAAGCAGCCTGTTTTTCAGCTAACTGCCAAAGGAAACTGGACTTCTCTCCCTGCTTCCTTCTAATATGGCCTTGAAGGTGTTGATGCATGTTGGGAAGGGCATGGAAATGATTAGAGAAATGGATTCTACAGGAGGAAGTGGGAGGAAGCAAGAGGAATACTCATGGAAAGCCTTTGTAAAAGGAAAATAAATCTTGGGGCCTCAAAATCACTAAGCTAAAGTGAAAAGCCAAGATGGGAGCTACTTAGGGCAAACCTGCCTCCCATTCTATTTGAAGTCACCCCTCTGCTCACTGAGATAAATGCGTATCTGATTGACTCCTTTGGAAAGGCTCATCAGAAACTCAAAAGGGCTGGGCGCAATGGCTCACACCTATAATCCCAGCACTTTGAGAGGCCAAGGGAGGCAGATCACTTGAAGTCAGGAGTTCAAGACCAGCCTGGCCAACATGGCGAAACCCCATCTCTACTAAAAATACAAAAATTAGATGGCATGATGGCATGCACCTGTCATCCCAGCTACTCGGGAGGCTGAGGCAGGAGAATTGTTTGAACCTGGGAGGCAGAGGTTGCAGTGAGCCAAGATTGCGCCACTGCACTTCAGACTGGGTAACAGTGTGACACTCTGTCAAAAAAAAGAAAGAGAGAGACGAAGGAAGGAAGGAAGGAAGGAAGGAAGGAAGGAAGGAAGGAAGGAAGGAGGGAGAGAAAGAAAGAAAAAAGAAAGAAAGAAGGAAGGAAGGGAGGGAGGGAGGGAGGGAGGGGAGAGAAACTCAAAAGAATGCAACCATTTGTCTCTTACCTACCTATGACCTGGAAGCCCCCTCCCTGCTTTGAGTTGTCCTGTCTTTTCCAGACAGAACCAATGTTCATCTTACATCTGTTGACTGATATCTCATGTCTCCCTAAAATGTGTAAAATCAAACTGTGCTCTGACCACCTTGGGCACATGTGGTCAGGACCTCCTGAGGCTGTGTCACGTGTGTGCATTCTCAACCTTGGCAAAATAAAGTTAACTGAGACCTGTCTTGGATTTTTCAGGGTTCACAATAATAATCTAACCTGTTATAGTGCTGTGTATGATTTTTTGTTCTTTTCCTGACTTCACACCCTAGCTTTCTCCTAATTCTCCCCAATTTGACACCTTGGTCTTCAGTTGTACATTCATATAAAACTCTAATTTCACACTAAACTGGTTGCATGAACTCTTCAAAACATCTTGCAACAGATCAATCAACAAGTATTTATTGTGTGCATACCATGTACCCAGCAAGGTATTTAATCTTTTATAGGCAAGGACAGCTGCAGATTTGCTTATTTCCTGCACTGAGTGTTACTTAGTTGATAGGCCATCTGGCTTCAGTTTTTTGTTTTTTTATTTTTAGTTGCAGTGATTGAAAACAATGCTTTAAAGTCTATATTCCAGCCAGACACAGTGGCTCACACCTGTAATCCCAGCACTTTGGGAGGCTGAGGCAGGCAGATCACCTGAGCTGAGGAGTTCGAGACTAACCTGGCAAACATGGTGAAACCCCATCTCTACTAAAAATACAAAAAAATTGGCCGGGCGCGGTGGCTCAAGCCTGTAATCCCAGCACTTTGGGAGGCCGAGACGGGCGGATCACGAGGTCAGCAGATCGAGACCATCCTGGCTAACACGGTGAAACCCCGTCTCTACTAAAAAATACAAAAAACTAGCTGGGTGAGGTGGCGGACACCTGTAGTCCCAGCTACTCGGGAGGCTGAGCCAGGAGAATGGCGTGAACCCGGGAGGCGGAGCTTGTAGTGAGCTGAGATCTGGCCACTGCACTCCAGCCTGGGTGACAGAGCAAGACTCCGTCTCAAAAAAAAAAAAAATACAAAAAATTAGCCAGCCATGGAAGCACATGCCTGTAATCCCAGCTACCTGGGAGGCTGAGGCACAAGAATCCCTTGAACCTGGGAGGCGGAGGTTGCAGTGAGCCGAGATTGCGCCACTGCACTCCAGCCTGGGTGACGGAGCAAAGCTCTGACTCAAAAAAAAACAAACAAACAAATATAAATAAATAAAATAAAATCTATATTCTTATCCAGATCTCTTGGTCCAGGAAAAAAGCAAAGTGTGGGAAAGAGCAATAAATATTTGTGGAATGAATTATTATCATGTTCGATTTTCTAATTTATTTTATTTAGCATTATATATACTTTTGCTATATTTTGTACAAAGTACTTATGGAATCGTTGTCTAGAAGTCAACCGTTTGACAATCGTTGTCAAAAAGTCAAGACCATTTATGCATTAAAATGGTCACTAGAAATGTGATTCTAAAACCAAAAGATGGAGATTTCATTAGAATGTAGAAGAGGAAACATAAATTTAACTCAATTAGTAAATATTATTTTAGCTCATTCCTTATACTAGAAATTATAGCTGGCACTGGATATACAAAGATGAATATCACTGGCTTCATCAAGTTCAATCCCTTCTCACTTTTTTTTTTTTTTTTTTGACACAGAGTCTCGCTCTGTAACACAGGCTGGAGTGCAGTGGCGTAATCTTGGCTCACTGCAACCTCCGCCCCTCAGGTTTAAGCAATTCTCCTACCTCAGCCTCCGGAGTAGCTGAGATTACAGGCACACACCACCATGCCCGACTAATATTTGTATTTTTAGTAGAGATTGGGGTTTCACCATGTTGGCCAGGATGGTCTCAAACTCCTGACCTCGTGATCCACCAGCCTCGGCCTCCCAAAGTGCTGGGATTACAGGCATGAGCCACCGTGCCTGTCCCCTTCTCACCTTTTCATCAGATTATTTCATTAGTCTCTTGACTACACTGCCTCCCTCCAGTCTTGTACCTCTTTAAGCTATCCACCACCTCACCACAGTAGACTATCTGAAACCTAGTACTTTTTACTTTTTTTTTAGAGACAGGGTCTCACTCTGTTGCCCAGGCTGAAATACAGTGGCACAATCATGGCTCACTGCTGCTTCAACCTCCTGGACTCAAGCCATCCTCCCTCCTCAGCCTCTGAGAGTATCCAGGACTATGGGCACATGCTACCACACCTGGTGTTTTGTTTTGTTTTGCTTTGTTTTGTTTTGTTTTGTTTTGTTGGAGATGGAGTTTCGATCTTGTTGCTTGGACTGGAGTGCAGTGGCACGATCTCGCGTCACTGCAACCTCTGCCTCCCAGGTTCAAGCGATTCTCCTGCCTCAGCATCCCGAGTAGCTGGGATTATAGGCCTGAGCCACCATGCCCGGCTAATTTTTGTATTTTTAGTAGAGATGGAGTTTTGCCATGTTGGCCAGGCTGGTCACTCCTGACCTCAGGTGATCCACCTGCCTCAGCCTCCCAAAGTGCTGGGATTACAGGCGTGAGCCACCACGCCTGGCCACACCTGGCTAATTTTTAAAATGCTTTTGTAGAGACGGAGTCTTACTATGATTCCCAGGCTGAACTGGAACTCCTGGACCCAAACAATCATCCTTTCTTGGCCTGTCAAAGTGCTGGGATTACAGGCATGAGCCACTAGACCTAGCATCTAAAGTATTTTTCTTTTTCTTTTTTTTTTTTTTTTGAGGTGGAGTATTGCTCTGTCACCCGGGCTGGAGTGCAGTGGTGCAGTCTCGGCTCACTGCAATCTCCATCTCCCCGGCTTCAAGCCATTCTCCTGCCTCAACCTCGCAAGTAGCTGGGATTACAGGCATGCGCCACCACACCTGACTAATCTTCGTATTTTTAGTAGAGGTGGGGTTTCACTATGTTGGCCAGGCTGGTCTCAAACTCCTGAGCTCAAGTGATCCTCCCACCTCGGCCTCCCAAAGTGCTGGGATTACAGGCATGAGCCACCGCACGTGGCCACCTGGCTTCTAAAATCTAAATCCAATTTTGCTTAAAACCAACCCCAGCAGAAAGTCCGGTTCTTTAGCATCATAGATAAGACCATGGAGACATTCCTCCTTCTTTTTGTCTCCTATCACTCTCTCTGCCTTGACATTTACGTTCTAGTTCTATCTAATTTCTTAGGCTTTCTGCACACATACCATATTAATGTGTATTATAGTGATATTCAGACCATATTAGTTTACACCTCTGAGCCTTTGCTTAGGACCTGAGCCCCTGCCAGCCTTGCATTTCTTAGTGTCTTCGTCCAGCCCAATTTTATTCTTTCTTCAAAGCTCAGCTCACTTCCTCCCTGAAGGCTTTCCTGAATTTGCTGGGTAAGTAATGTAAGTTCTTCCATATGTCTGAGCTTACCTCTAACATTGCACCTAGCATATTATATTAAAAGAACCTGTAGATGTGTCTTTCCTCTCCCCACTGGCTCTTTTGAGGACAGAGACCATGTCCTTTTCACCTTTGTACTCCCAGTATCCATCAGGGTCCCTGGCCCATAGTTTATCCTTCACAATTTTTTATTGAATCGAATGAAACCGAATTGATTTTCTTTAAGACATTTACCCCTTGACTTTTATATTTGTCAAATGAAATTACATTTTGCTAATACCTTTTTATACTAACTAACACAACCTACCAAGTCTTGGAAAAGATGTGTCATTTTCATCTACTAATATTATATTTTAATGTTGGCCAGGTGCAGGTGGCTTATGCCTGTAATTCCAGCACTTTGGGAAGCTGAGAAGGAAGGATCACTTGAACTCAGGAGTTTGAGACCAGCCTAGGCAACATGTCAAGACCCTGTCTCTACAAAAAATACAAAAATTATAGGGGCATGGTGGTTCGCACCTGCAGTCCCAGCTACTTGCAAGACTGAGGATGGAGGATCGCTTGACCCCAGATGGTCAAGACTGTGGTGAGCTGAGATCGTACCACTGCACTCCAGCCTGGGCAATAGGGTGAGACTCTGCCTCAAAAACAAAAACAAAAGAAAAAAAAATAGGAACATGGTGAATTTGGGACAAATAACCCAAGGAGAAGGAGGGGAAGGATCAGGAGAGAGGAGGTGGGCTATCTAGCATTTTTGACATCATGAGTGGGTTTTTTTTTTTTTAGATGGAGTCTCACTGTGTTGCCCAGGCTGGAGTGCAGTGGCACAGTCTCAGCTCATTGCAACCTCAACCTCCAGGGTTCAAGTGATTCTCCCACCTCAGCCTCCTGAGTAGCCGGGATTACAGGCACCCGCCACCATGCCTGACTAATTTTTGTATTTTTAGTAGAGACGAGGTTTCAACAAGGTTTCACTATGTTGGCCGGCCAGGCTGGTCTGGAGCTCCTGGCCTCAATTGATCTGCCCACCTCAGCTTTCAAAGTGGATCCTTTTTAATTATCAAGAAATGAAATAGGTCAGGCACAGTGGCTCATGCCTGTGTAATCCCAGCACTTTGGGAGGCTGACATGGAAGGATCATTTGAGCCCACGAGGTCGAGATTGCAGTGAGTCCTGAGATTGCACAACTGTGACAACTTTCCAGCCTGGGTGACAGAGCAAGACCCTACCTCAAAAAAAAAAAAAAAAGAAATGAAATAAAACTATAATGACCAGAGAAGAAATAGAGACAATGAAAAGTTACCTTTACTGAACTTTATATATATGTATACTAGTATAAAAAGTAAAAATAAATATTATAGTACAAAAAAGGAAAAAAGCACAACTGTTTATTCAAAAGATCTCATACCTACCTACTAGTTTGAACTTTGATCCATTGGTTACATACTGATACAATAACATTTTATGTAAATAATTGTCCAGGAACTAATAAACACGTTTGAATAAAAGCAAACCACCTGCAAAAGGTACAATTTAGGCAACTACTAAATTGTACCACTGATGTAACTTTGGATTTTCTTAACTCCTTTTCTAGATTTAAAACTATTAAAAATTTTTAAATAATACTACATTTAATTGTAATGATATATTCAAATTTGGTAAAATACTTCATATATGAACTAACACTTGTACTTACCAAATCAAAATATCACAACTTGCAGTTTATATTCTATCTCACTGTTTTTTTGTGGGATTTTGTGTGTGTGTGTTTTGGTATTTTTGAGACAGAGTCTCACACTGTTGCCAGGCTGGAGTGCAGTGATGCAATCTCAGTTCACTGCAACTTCCACCTCCTGGGTTCAAGCGATTCTCCTGCTTCAGCCTCCGGAGTAAGCAGGACTACAGTTGCGCACCACCACACCCAGCTAATTTTTGTATTTTTAGTAGAAATGGGGTTTCGCCCTGTTGGTCAGGCTAGTCTCGACCTCCTGACCTCAGGTGATCTGCCTGCCTCGGCCTCCCAGAGTGCTGAGATTACAGGTGTGAGCCACCACACCTGGCCTCCTATCTCACTGTTTTAAATTTTAAACACAAATTTAAAAGTCAGGTGGTCATACAGAATGTCAGAAACGAAGTAATTCAAATTCTATTTCTTCTATACAAGAAACATCAGTGTGCTGTCATATCGTATTACTATTACTATACTATCATTGTTTATATCAAATCTGCTAAAACTCAAACATATGTAATAGCATAAGAGTCAGAGACATGAACTATGCCCTAAGTGAGCTTGAATCATTGTGAATCTTCATGAACTTATTCCTAAAATGAATGTGTATAGCTGAGTTCATGTGTGACAGGAACCAAGTGTTTACACTGGAGCTCTGCCAATTAACTTCCAATTAGAATACCATGTTTATTAAAAGATAACTAATAAAACTGTGTCAATCTGAAAGTATTAAAACTCTCAACAATCCAGGCACAGTGTCGTCTTACATTTGTAGTCCCAGCTACTCGGGCGGCTGAGGCAGGAGAATTGCTTGAGCCTGGGAGGTTGAATCCAGACTGGGCAATACAGCAAGCCCTCATCTCTGAAAGATAAAACACTAAAAAAAGAAAAAACACCTCTTATGACCTGGCACAGTGGCTCACGCTTGTAATCCCAGAACTTTGGGAGGTCGAGGTGGACGATCAAGGTGGGCGGATCACTTGAGCCCAGGAGTTCGAGGCTAGCCTGGGCAATAGTGAGACCTTGTCTCTACCAAAAAAAAAAAAAAAAATTAGCTGGGCATGTTGGTGTGTGCCTGTAGTCTCAGCTACTCAGGAGGCTGAGGTAGGAGGATTGCTTGAACCCAGGATGCGGAGGTTACAGTGAGCCGAGATGGTGCCACTGCACTCCAGCCTGGGCAACAGAGCAAGATCCTGTCTCAAAACAAACAAACAAAAACACCTCTCAACAGTAACTGCAGACGGATTCTTTAGGCATGTTTTTTTTTTTTTTTTTTTTTTTTTTAATCGTAGCTAAAAGGCTGAGAAGTGATTAGCAATTCTTTACAACTTAAAGTAACAATATTTTTTTCTAGAAGAGGAGAAGGTTATCGCTCAGATTTGTGTATTAATCCATTTTTTGTTGCTATCAAGGAATACCTGAGGTGCTGCCATCTGCTTCTGGTAAGGGCTTCAGAGAGCATCCAATCATAGCAGAAGAAGAAGGGGAGCTGGCATTCACATGGTGAGGGGGAAGCAAGAAAAAGGAGGGAGGCCGGGCACAATAGCTCACGCCTGTAATCCCAGCATTTTGGGAGGCCGAGGCAGGTGGATCATCTGAGGTCAGGAGTTCAAGACCAGCATGGTCAACATGGTGAAACCTCATCTCTACTAAAATTACAAAAATCAGCCAGGTGTGGTAGCATGCACCTGTAATCCTAACTACTTGGGAGGCTGAGGCAGGAAAATTGCTTGAACCTGGGAGGTGGAGGTTGCAGTGAGCCGAGATCACTCTGCTGCACTCCAGCCTGGGCAACAGAGCAAGACTGTGTCTCAAAATAAAAAAAAAGAGGGAAGTGCCAGACTCTTTAGTAACCAGATCTCCTAGAACTAACAGAGCAAGAGCTCACTCATTATTATGGGGTGGGTGAGCACCAAGCCATTCATCAGGGATCTGCCCCCATGACCCAAACACCTCCAACACTGGGGCTCACATTTCAACATGAGATTTGGAAAGGACAAACATCCAAACTATATCAATTGGCTAAAATTTCCAGCACATAGTGATAATGAAAATCATACCAAATTTTTTTTATTTAGCCAATTTTTTTGGAAACAGAAGTAGAAGTTATAAAATTTTAACTTGTTTGTTCTGTTGTACGTTTAAGCCTACTCACTACAAAACCTTTACCAAAGATTTAAGAGCAACAGTTGGGAAATAGACAGTACACATAGCTAGAGGGTCTACAGAATCTCTGAAGCGCACAGCACACACTTATCCAGCTCATCCTCTGCACCCATGGTGAGTTCCTCCTCTACCCCAGTGGAAATGGTGGCTACAATCAAGGGGGCTATTTGATCTGTGGCAAGGAGAGCAAGGACTTCTGGGACGGGAGATGGCTGTGGACCTGGTAAGATGGACTCTACTGAGGAGAGGGGCATGAGAGTAACTCCTATACTTCCATGCCAGCTTTTCTTCACCCCCAATTTACAAACAGGTCTCTATGTGTGGGTACGCACACAGACCACATCTTGTCATTTTACTATGCTCCAAGTCTCTTTGGAATTCAGACTTTTGTTTTGTTTTTGTTTCTGTTGCCCAGGCCGGAGTACAGTGGTGCGAACTCGGCTCATTGAAACCTCCACCTCTCAGGTTCAAGCGATTCTCTTGCCTCAGCCTCCTGAGTAGCTGGGATTACAGGCATGTGCCACCATGCCTGCCTAATTTTTGTATTTGTAGTAGAGACGGGGTTTCACCATGTTGGCCAGGCTGGTCTTGAACTCCTGAGCTCACATGATCATCCTGCCTCGGCCTCTCAAAGTGCTGGGAGTGAGACACTGTGCCTGGCCTGTTGTTGTTTTGAGATAGGGTCTCATTCTGTTGCCCAGGCTGGAGTGCAGTGGTGTGATCTCAGCTTACTGCAACCTCTACTTCCCAGGCTTAAGCAATCCTCTCACCTCAGGCTCCCCAGTAGCTGGGACTACTGGGCACTTGCCATCACACCAGCCAATTTTTTGTATTTTTTTTTGTAGAGACAAGGTCTTGCCATGTTGCCCAGGCTGGTCTTGAACTCTTGGACTCAAGTGATCACTCGTCTTAGCCTTCTAAAGTGCTGGGATTACAGGCGTGAGCCACCATGCCCAGCCAAGACATTTTAAGTATATTTTAAAATGAGTATCAGAAGAATGAAACAGGAGGCATTAAAGAGAATAGCCATAAAAACAATCAGAGAAGGAGAGCAGAACAGAAAGAAAAGGGAGCAAATTAGAAGATGAGAAGAAATGTTGGCAGAAACACAGAGTAAATAGTGTAAATTCCCTACATTCACATCAATTGGCCACAGGAGAGGTGACTAAAGATTCAACAGGGTCAAGAAAAATTCAACTAGAAATTTTTTTAAGTTACATTAATTTTCCCTGGGAGAAGTTGAATAAGTGGGAACTCAGTACTGTTTTTGCAACTTTTTGTGAGGCAAAGTATTTCAAAATGAAAAGTATATGCATATTATCTTAGCCCATTTGTGCTGCTATAAAGGAATAACTGAGGCTAGGTAATTTATAAAGAAAAGAGGTTTTGGCCAGGGGTGGTGGCTTGCACCTGCAACCCCACACTTTGGGAGGCTGAGGTGGGCAGATCACTTGAGCCCAGGAGTTCAAGCCCAACCTGGGCAGCATAGCAAGACGTCGTCTCTAATTTTAAAAAAAATTAACCAGGCAGGGTGGCCCCCACCTGTAGTCCCAGCTACTCAGGAGGCTGAGGTAGGAGTGTCAATGGAGCCCAGGAGGTCAAGGCTGCAGTGAGCTGAGATCAAACCACTGCACTCCATCCAGCCTGGGTGACAGAGGAGACCCTGTCTCAGAAAAATAAGTAAATAAAAATAAAAATAAAAATGTTAAGTTAATTGTAAAACAGCCTGAGGCAGGTCCTTCCGGAGTTTTTCCAGAAGAAGGCATTGTTACCATAGGAGATGAGAGTTCCATGTGTGTTATTTCCCTTGGAGACCGTCAAGTGGTATAAAAGGCAGTGATTTTGATTATTCAGACCCTGTGTAGGTCTAGAATAATGCATGTATTTGTGTCTTAGTTTTTAACAAAAAGGTTTAAAAAGAAAAAAAATTTTTAATAGAACAAAGAATCAGGATATAAAGAATAAGGTAAGAAAAAAGGATAATAAGGATATAAAGAATAAGGTAATAAGGCTATAAAGAAAGAAAGCAGTTTTTAGACAGCTGTATAATGTGTTCATGTTGTACATAAGAGTTGTTAAAAACAAAAAGTTTTGTTGGCCAGGTGCAGTGGTTCACGCCTGTAATCCCAGCACTTTGTGAGGCCAAGGTAGGTAGATCATTTGAGTCAGGAGTTTGACACTAGCCTGGCCAACATGGTGAAACCCCGTCTCTACTAAAAATAGAAAAATTAGCCGGGCAGGAGTGGCATGCGCCTGTAATCCCAGGTACTCGGGAGGCTGAAGCAGGAGAATAGCTTGAGCCTGGGAGACGGAGGTTGCGGTGAGCCGAGATTGCACGACTGCACTCCAGTCTGGGTGACAGAGTGAGACCCTGCCTCAGAAAAAAAAAAATTAGCTGGGCGTGGTGGCAGGCATCTGTAATCCCAGCTACTGGGGAAGCTGAGGCAGGAGAATGGCTTGAACCCGGGAGGCAGAGGTTGCAGTGAGCCGAGATCACACCACTGCACTCCAGCCCGGGCAACAGAGGGAGTACTCTGTCTTAAAACAAGAGTCAAAAAGTTTTTTTTTTTTAATTAAAAACTTTATAAAGTCAAAAAGTTATAGTAAGCGAAGGGTAATTTATTATTGAAGAAAAAATATTATTTAATAAATTTAGTGTAAACTAAGCATACAGTGTATATAAAGTCTACAGGAGTAGAATGTCCTAGGCCTTCACATTCATCCACCACTCACTGACTCACGCAGAGCAACTTCTAGTCCTGCAAGCTCCATTCATGCTAAGTGCTCTACACAGGTGTACTGTATTTTATCTTTTACACTGTATTTGTACTGTACCTTTTCTATGTTTAGATATGTTTAGGGCCGGGTGTGGTGGCTCACACTTGTGATCCCAGCACTTTGGGAGGTTGAGGTGGGCAGATCACTCGAGCTCAGGAGTTCGAGACAAGCCTGGGCAACATGGTAAAACCCCAACTCTACAAAAAATACAAAAATTAACTGAGTGTGGTAGCATGCGCCCATAGTTCCAGCTACTAGGAAGGCTGAGATGGGAGGATCGCTCGAGCCCAGGAGGCAGAGGTTGCAGTGAGCTGTGATCACACCACTACACTCCAGCCCGTGTGACAGAGCAAGACTGCCTTAAAAATAAAAGTAGACATATTAGATACACAAATGCTTACCACTGTGTTAACGTTGCCTGCAGTATTCAGTACAGTAACATGCTGCACAGGTTTGTAGTCTAGGAGCCATAGGCTCTGTGTAAATTTGATGTTTGTACAATGACAAAATCACCTGACGACACATTTCTCAGAAAGTATACCCATCGTTAAGCAAAGCATGACTGCATTTCTTTTCCTGCAGAGCTGCCATTTCTGTTTTGGTTCATGTTTATCCATTTATTGATTAACATTGGCATCATTTGTAAATGCCCCAACTGTTAACTATGTTTTATTCACTGGAACCTATAATTTGTCTTTTATTCTTGTTCATTCTGCTTTCAAATTAAGGTGTTAACATTATTCCCACTTTTAGGACAGAATTCTTGAACCAAAAACAAAAGTCTCAAAGCTCTGTACTCTAGTGTTATAAAGAACTCCTCAAGAAGCGGCCTATGTAAAGGGCAAGGAGGGAGGACAGAATTGTAATTTGCAGATTACGCTACTGACTGTATGTGGCCACCAGGGGGAGGTTAAATTGTGAGGCTCTGTTTTAGAGGTGGAGCCCCCTGCGACATTTTTCTTCAGGTGTAATCTTTGCCTTTGACCTGCTCCAAACCCGAATATGTATCCCAGTTAGAGGACCAAATTGGTTAGACAGTTCAGTACTGTTTTCCTTATATAATGTAATGCCTGGGGCCTTTTTCCACTTAGTTGTTGCTTCACCAAAGTGGTTAAGAGGCCAGTGTGACAGAGCAAGTGTTCTAAGCAGAAGTGAGGTCCTGAAGATCCCAATTCTGACCATTAGTTTTGTGCCCAGGAGCTCCAGTAGATCACATAGCAAAAAAAACAAATTGAACTCAGCTTTTCACAAAGATGTGTGCTTCTGTTACAATTCAAATAGATCACTCTCGGCCGAGCACAGTGGCTCACGCCTGTAATGCCAGCACTTTGGGACGCCAAGGCAGGCGGATCACTTGGGGTCAGGAGTTCGAGATCAGCCTGGCCAAAATGGCAAAACCCCATCTCTACTAAAAATACAAAAATTAGCCAGGTGTGGTGGCATGCGCCCTGTAATCCCAGCTACTTGGGAGGCTGAGGCAGGAGAATTGTTTGAACCTGAGATGCAGAGGTTGCAGTGAGCCAAGATCCCGCCACTGCACTCCAGCCTAGGAAACAGAGCAAGACTGTGTCTCAAACAAACAAACAAACGTAGATCACTCTCAAAGGTGGTTGACAAAAAAATTTGGGCATCCTGGATACTGAAAAGATAACAGGATCTCCACCATGACATAAGCTACACTACAACCATGAAGTAAGAAGTCCACCACAATCTGAGCACTACTTGTCCATTTCACAGATGAGAAATTGAGAGGATAATCTCATAAACAAAAGATCCAGTCAATATTGCAGTCATTTGTCACTGATAGGCAACAGGAATATTCCAGCGTTTATAATTTATAAGATACAGAGGTGGGTCGGGCGCAGTGGCTCACACCTGTAATCCCAGCACTTTGGGAGGTCGAGGTGGGTGGGCCACCTGAGGTCAGGAGTTCAAGACCAGCCTGGCCAAGATGGTGAAACCCCGTCTCTATTAAAAATACAAAAATTAGCCGGGTGCGGTGGCAGGTGCCTGTAACCCCAGCTACTCGGAGGCTGAGGCAGGAGAATCACTTGAACCCAGGGGGCGGAGGTTGCAGTGAGCCGAGATTGCATCACTGCACTCCAGCCTGGGTGACAGAGTGAGACTCTGTCTCAAAAAAAAAAAAAAAAAAAAAAAAAAAGAGATACAGAAATGATAGGTCCTTTTATAATGAGCAGGTAACCAATTTCATTGAAATTGCCTCTACTTCATATCTCTGTTGCTAAAATTACTCAAAGAAATGTGCCCAAATTTATCCACCAACTTAAAGAGTCAATTTGATTTAGTGATCTTCTTTTCCTTTTATCCAGGTCTTTTGGATTCTCTTGTAATACTCCCAGGTAGAAGTAAAATTGTTTGGACATGGATATTACTCAATAAATTCAGTTTATTGCCCTTTGTGTGCTATGAAAAATTTGGTCCTCTCAGTCCAAAAGGGACTCCATGAAAATACAGTTCTATAGAGTCAATTAAAAAATAGTTGTTTAGTAAGCAAGGTTATCCAAAGGCTATTTCATCCTTCCCATCCCTCTAACTTATCTTCACCCAAAATAAAACTCTGAAGAGTTTCATCCATTTCATTACTGGTCTGCTCCCTCTGCTTAACAATACCATATACCTCTTAGGCCAGGCACGGTGGCACATGCGTGTAATCCCAGCACTTTGGGAGACTGAGGTGGGTGGACTGCTTGAGCCCAGAAGTTTGAGATGATCCTGGGCAACATGGCAAAACCTCATCTCTACAAGGAATACAAAAATTAGTCGGGCATGGTGGCACTCACCTGTAGTGCCAGGTACTTTGGAGGGTAAGGTGGGAGGATCACTTGAGCCCAGGAGATTGAGGCTGCAGTGAGCCATGATCATGCCACTGCACTCCAGCCTGGGTAACAGAGTGAGACCCTGTCTCAAAAATAAATAAAACACCGGCACAGCAAACACCAGGACTCCAAGATGGCGTCAGTCGTACCAGTGAAGGACAAGAAACTCTGGAGTTCAAACTAGGGGAGCTGCCAAGCTGGATCTTGATGTGGGACTTTAGCCCTAGTGGCACTGCCAGAGCGTTTCAAAGAGGTTACTACCAGTACTACAAGTACATCAACGTGAAGAAGGGGATCATCTCAGGGGTTACCATGGTGCTTGCAGCCTACATGCTCTTCAGCTACTGACTTTCCTACAAGGAGCTCAAGCACCAGAGGCTACACAAGTACCACTGAAGAAAAGTGCACGCTCTGCACTCCCCCACATGACCTTCTTGGCCCAAGTCCCTCCGTAAGGAACACAACCTTAATCATTGCTGAATCCTTTCATATTCTAGAGGGAATTAACCTCCAAGTAAAAGATGACTGGTACATGAAAAAATAAATAAATAAATAAATAAATAAACAAACAAACAGATAAATAAATATGCAATACCATGTACCTGCTGTTGACCTGACTTTTCTATAACATTGCTCTCAACTTCATTCATTCATTCTTTAGGAAAGATTTACTTGGAAGATGTTCAATTTTGTGAAAGAGACAGATATGAAACAACAAGGCTATTTTTGTGGGTAAACACATAGAAATATCATTGTGGAAACTTTCTCAGAATTAAAAATCCACTATAAAATTCCAGATCCACCTTTTTTTTTTCTTGAGATGGAGTCTCTGTTGCCCAGGCTGGAGTGCAGTGGCACAATCTAGGCTCACTGCAACCTCCAACTCCCGGGTTTGGTCAAGCGGTTCTCCTGTTTCAGCCTCCCGAGTAGCTGGGATTACAGGCACGTACCACCATCACCAGCTAATTTTGTTGTATTTTTAGTAGAGACGGGGTTTCACCATGTTGGCCAGGATGGTCTCAAACTCCTGAGCTCAAGTGATTCTCCCACCTCGGTCTTCCAAGGTGCTGGGATTACAGGCGTGAGCCACCGTGCCCGGCCAGATCCACATTTTTAACAGACATCAGTTGCAAGTGCCACAATATATGTGTTATATCCAATGGCATTTAATATTTAAATCAAAATAATAATACATGATTATATGTATTTCTTTCTACACTTATAATAATAAAAATAATCATACTTTTGTCAATGTATAACTCTTTTGCACTTCTCCTGAGTCTTGTGTGAGGTCAGTCTATTTCACAGTCATCACATTTGGAAAAGATCAGAAAAAAAGAAGAAAAGGGAAAGCAAGTAATTTGGTATTTCTTAGTCTGTCATACTAAGTAGCTAAATGGTAACTGCCAGTCTAGGGCAAAATAGAACAGATTATTATTAATTTCTCAATGTCTTGAATACCCAGTTTGGGTGTGTGTGTGTGTGTGTATAAATTTATATATATTTATGTATATATAAATTTATTATATATATTATATAATTATATATAATATATTTGCTATATTTATATAATAAATTTATATATACTAAATATGTTTTATATATAAATATATTTATATATAGTATTTGTTTTTTAAATAGAGATGTGGTCTTGTTATGTTGTCCAGGCTGGTCTTGAACTCCTGGGCTCAAACAGTCCTACCTCAGCCTCCCAAAGTGCTAGGATTACAGACATGAGCCACCACGCCTGGCTGGCAATGTGTATTTTGACAAATATTTATCCTTATATTCCTGTGGTTCTCAATCTTGGCTGCACATCAGATTCTTAAGTAAACTAAAATGTTGTTTAGCCCAGCCTTCTAACATTCAGATTCAGAAGGTAGAGTGGATTTGGGCTACATCTAACTTTTTTTTTTTTTTTGAGATAGTCTCACTCTGTTGCCCAGGTTGGAGTGCAACGCCACAATCTCAGCTCACTGGAATCTCTGCCTCCTGGGTTCAAGTGATTCTTCTGCCTCAGCCTCCCAAGTAGCTGGGATTACAGGCATGTGCCACCATGCCCGACTAATTTTTCTGTATTTTTAGTAGAGATGGGGTTTCACCATGTTGACCAGCCTGGTCTGGAACTCCTAACCTCGCGTGATCCACCCACCTCGGCCTCCCAAAGTGCTGGGATTACAGGCGTGAGCCACCATACCTGGCCAGACATCTGAATTTTTAAAAAGTCACAGAGGGCCGGGCGCGGTGGCTCAAGCCTGTAATCCCAGCACTTTGGGAGGCCGAGACGGGCGGATCACGAGGTCAGGAGATCGAGACCATCCTGGCTAACACGGTGAAACCTCGTCTCTACTAAAAGAATACGAAAAACTAGCCGGGCGTGGTGGCGGGCGCCTGTAGTCCCAGCTACCCGGGAGGCTGAGGCAGGAGAATGGCGTAAACCCGGGAGGCGGAGTTTGCAGTGAGCTGAGATCCGGGCCACTGCACTCCAGCTTGGGTGACAGAGCGAGACTCTGTCTCAAAAATAAATAAATAAATAAAATAGTCATCCTTATGGGTGTGAGAGTCATCCACATTTTATACATCCTCTGTATCCTTAGCAAGCACACTACAAACAGTTGACTTGTTTGTTAAGATTTGCCACACTGGCCGGGTGCGGTGGCTCATGCCTATAATCCCAGCACTTTGGGAGGCCAAGGCTGGCGGATCACCTGAGGCCGGGAGTTTGAGACCAACGTGGTCAACATGGTGAAACCTCGTCTCTACTAAAAATACAAAAATTAGCCAGGCGTGGTGGTGCGTGCCTATAATCCCAGCTACTTGGGAGGCTGAGGCAGGGAGAATTGCTTGAAGCCAGGAGGCAGAGGTTGCAGTGAACCAAGATCATGCCATAGAACTCCAGCCTGGGTGACACAGCGAGACTCCATCTCAAAAAAAAAAAAAAAAAAGATTTGCCACACTAGTGAATATTTGACCCAGAGCAATTGGAATGCAAATTTGCTCTGTTTTCCTTTCCCAACCCAGGACACCTCCTAAATACTTTACATAGAAAAACAGGCGTGGAACTAGAGGGCCATGGGAAAGCATGACAGCGAGGGCAGAAAGAGTTCTGAGGGAGAGGCTGGGGAGGGCAAGCACAGAGTCCAAGGAAACCAAGCAGAGCCAAAGGACAGAAGAAAGAGATGAGGCCAGGCAGGGTGGCTCGAGCCTGTAATACCAACACTTGTAGAAGACCAAAGCAAGGGGATTGCTTGTGCCCAGGAGTTCAAGACCAGTCTGGACAACATAGGGGGACCACCCCACCTCTACAAAAAAAAATTTAAGCAATAGCCAGACATGGTGGCATGTGCCTGCAGTCCCAGCTACTCAGGAGGCTGAGAAGAGAGGATAGCTTAAGCAAGCGAGGTTGAGGCTGCAGTGTGCTGTGACAGAGTGAGATCCAGCCTGGATGACAGAGTGAAAATCTGTCAGGAAGGGAAGGGAAGGAAAGGGGAAGAGGAAGGGGAAGGGAAAGGGGAAGGGAAGGGAGGGGAGGGGAGGGGAGGGGAGGGAAGGGATCTGCCGGAAAGGAAGGGAGGGGAGGAAAGGGAAGGAAGGAGAGGGAGAAAGGAAGGAAATAAAAGGAGAGAAAAAAATTAAAGAGTTAAGGGGTGGGAACAAGAGACCAGAAATTCAATGGACATTTTACCCAAATAGAAATATTGCCAACTGTCACTCATCTGAACAAAGCCTGCCAGAAAAGCCAGTTTGGCAGCTCAGAAGAAGGAGAGGGTAAAAGTCAAAGCTTCTGACTTGAGCCTTGAAAACATATCTGGACATGACTCTTACCTTTGATTTTTTTGGGTTACTTTGCTAATCCTCACCTTGATTTAAGTGATTTCTGAAATTAACTTCAGCATTACATAATCACAAAATTATTCAGGCCTCTACGATGAAATGCCTTTCACTAGCTTTTGAAAATAGATGCCTGGGTGTGGGCAAGCAGGCAATTACCAAACTGGCATATCTTGTATGCCATTCCGCCCCACAAAGCATTTTGTGGATCAACAACAGTCTTTAATTGTTAAAAGAAAAAAATTATTTCCATTTTTTAATTTTTGCTAGAATTGTTAGATTTTATCAGAAGACTTATGTTTTAACTTTTTTTTTTTTTTTTTTTTGAGACAGGGTCTCGCTCTGTCATCCAGGCTGAAGTGCAGTGGTGTGATGTAGGCTCACTGCAACCTCTGCCTCCCGGGCTCAGGCAATCCTCCTACCTCAGACTCCTGAACAGCTGGAACCACAGTTGCATGCTACCATGTCCACCTAATTTTTATTTTTTAATTTTTTTGTGGAGACAGTGTTTCACCATATTGCCCAGGCTGGTCTCAAACTCCTGACCTCAAGCGATCTGCCCTCCTCCGCCTCCGGAAGTGTGGGATTACAGCCCTGAACCACTTCACCTGGCCTTAACTGTTTTTTGTTTGTTTGTTTGTTTGTTTGTTTTGAGATGGAGTCTTGCTCTGTAGCCCAAGCTGGAGTGTACTGGCATGATCTTAGCTCACTGCAAGGGTTCAAGCGATTCAAGTGCTAGGATTACAGGCAGGAGCCACCATGCCCAGCCCTGGCCTTAACTCCCAATAACTAACTTCTGGCCGGGCGTGGTGGCTCACACCTGTAATCCCAGCACTTTGGGAGGCCGAAGCGGGTGGATCACGAGGTCAGGAGATCGAGACCATCCTGGCAAACACAGTGAAACCCCGTCTCTACTAAAAATACAAAAAAATTAGCCGGGCGTGGTGGCGGGCGCCTGTAGTCTCAGCTACTCAGGAGGCTGAGGCAGGAGAATGGCGTGAACCCTGGAGGCGGAGCTTGCAGTGAGCAGAAATCTTGCCTGCACTCCAGCCTGGGCGACAAACAAGACTCCATCGCAAAAAAATAAAATAAAATAAAATAAAGTAAAATAAAATAATTAACTTCTAAGCTTCGAATTTAAAAATTTAAAAATTGTACTTTTTTTTTTTTTGCTTATTGTTGCTAACATTAACTCCTATTCCTAAAGATGCATTTCTTCAATTTCACATCTAGGCTTGGTGGTCTGAAAGATAAAACAAAATTTAAAAAAAAACCTAAAAATTGAAAACAACCCTTGTGAAAAATATTAATATTCTTCCTAAGAAAAATATTTTAATTTCTCTTGAATTTTTTTTTTTTACAAAAATGGACATATTTTTAATAGTACTCCGATCCATTATGCCACTCTCCCAAACTAATTTCATTTCTGGGCATGACTAACTGGATGTCTTTGGAGACCTTCAGGGAAACCCTTGTGTGCTCAGAGACATAATACAGGTGACTAAGATAAGTGTTCGTCTGAGTCAGTGCTGAGGTGATATTGTTTATACAACATTTAAAATGACACACACTGTTGGGTGCGGTGGCTCACACCTTTAATCCCAGCATTTTGGGAGGCCGAGGTGGGCAGATCATCTGAGGTTAGGAATTCGAGACCAGCCTGGCCAACATGGTGAAACCCCGTCTCTACTAAAAACACAAAAATTAGCTGGGCATTTTGGCGCGCACCTGTAATCCCAGCTACTCAAGAGGCTGAGGCAGGAGAATGGTTTGATCCCAGGATACAGAGGTTGCAGTGAGCCAAATTGCATCATTGCATTCCAGCCTGGGCAGCAACAGTGAAACTCTGTCTCAAAAAAAAACTAAAAAATAAAATAAAATAAAATGACATATATGACATAGCAGGAATTTCAGGCTGAAATTTTAAGGCTCCAGGTAGTAATTATCTCAACTGTTGCTGTACGACATTTCAAGAATCTATTTACAAGCCATCTTCTCTCTCTCAATCTCTGCTGAGGCTCCTTACCCGTCAATTAATTTCTACATACCAGAGAGTCAACCAAATACTTATTGAGCCTCTTTTGTAAACACCACATGACAGGGATCATGAAGGGTGGAGATGAGGTAGAGAATGATTCTTGGTGATTCTTGGTCTTTAGAGAAGTGACTTTTTTTTTTTCTTAGAGACAGAGTCTTGCTGTTTCACAAACTGGGGTACAATGTGCGAGCTGGGCTTACTGCAACCTCTGCCTCCCGGGCTCAGGTGATCCTCCCACCTCAGTGTTCTGAGTAGCTAGGACTACAGGCATGTGCCACCACGCCTGGCTAATTTAATTTATTTTTCTAGAGACAAGGTCTTTCTATGTTGCCCAGGCTGATTTCAAACTCCTGGGCTCAAGATATCCTCCTGCATCAATCTCCCAAAGTGCTGGGATTACAGGTGTGAAATCTTATTTAAACCAAAAAAAAGTCACTTCGTCAGGCTCAGTGGCTCATGCCACTGTTGGGATTACAATCCCAATGCTTTGGGAGGCCGAGGCATGAGGATTGCTTGAGCCCAGGAGTTTGAGACCAGCCTGGGCAACATAGTGAAACTTCGTGTCTACAAAAAAATTTTTTAATTACCTGAGTGTGGTGGCACGTTACTGCATCCCAGCTACTCAGGAAGCTGAGGTGGGAGGATTGCTTGAGTCCAGGAGATCAAGGCTGCAGTGAGCCGTGATCAGGCCACTGTACCCCTGCCTGGGTGACAAAGCTAGACCCTGTCTAAAAAATTTCACAACATACCCTCCTTAAAAAAGCTATGTTTATATACATATATATACACACATATATAGCCCTGTGTCATAATTAGTTATTTAAATGCCTGTCTCACTCAAAAGAAATATATAAATACTGGAGGACAGGAATAAAAACTGTCCAGGAAGCAGGTTTTATTCTTCCATGATCTCTCACAGTGCAATACATATTTGTTGAAATGTATAAACAGGAGGGCCACAAGAAGTATCATACATTTCTATAGTTTATTCATTTTCAAAACTCAGCACAAGATTTCCAATAGAAATTATTTTAAATTAGTGGTTCAATTTTCAAGCAAGTGGTCCAAACTGATAAAAATGGCAGTTTAATCACCAAACCCACAATACTGGAAGTTGAATTTTTAATGCTATATTGGTCTCTCTTCTAGAAAATGGGGTCTAGGAGAGCAGGAAGCATATGTATCTTGGTTTATCAGTAAGGATACTTTTGCTACAAGTAATAGGAATCAGCTCTGGGGAGCCTGATGTGTAGAGCTTGGTCAATGAAGCAGTTATGACAGAGGAGCACAGGGTATAGTGCAGGAGCACAAGATGGGGAAGGGAGATAGAAGGTTTCAAAGAGATTGTTTCATTTAAGGTGAATCTTAGAGAACAAGCACATTTCCAGGCAGACAAGAAGAGAAAGTATCATTCAAATTGAAGTTGGAGCCCGTGCAACAAAGGCTGGGAAATGTGAGATGTCTTAGTCCACTTGGGCTGTTAAAACAAAATACACGGCCGGGCGCGGTGGCTCACGCCTGTAACCCCAGCACTTTGGGAGGCCGAGGCGGGCAGATCACAAGGTCAGGAGATCGAGACCATCCTGGCTAACACAGTGAAACCCCGTCTCTACTAAAAATACAAAAAATTAGCCTGGCGTGGTGGCGGGCGCCTGTAGTCCCAGCTACTCAGGAGGCTGAGGCAGGAGAATGGCGTGAACC